>NW_024116782.1:0-29524 GCF_003073215.2 Triticum urartu
CCCGCCCAGGGAAAGACGCTCGCGCGTGCCCGGGGGGGGCGTGCCGCGGCCGCGCCTCGGCTCGGTCGCCGGCAGGCGCAAGGCGGAGACCGGAGAGGATCCCCGAAGAATCTCGTTGTGCGTTTCTTGTGTTCGTCGCCCGGGCTGTGTGATCTGTCGGTCGGTCGGTCCGCGCGCGTGCGCCACGTGCAGTGTGTAGAGAAGGAAATAAAATGTGCGCGCTGTTGCGATCTTGGGCCTCTCCCTTCCCTTGGTTTCTCCTGCTCCGCGCATGTGTTGCGCTGCGCGAGCTGATGTGCGTTTGTGCCCAAGTGTTTTTGGAAATAGTTCGAAACAGACCTTGAATTTATAGACGGAAAGCTAAATCAAATCATGAACTTGTAATATCGAAAATGGCGCACCAAACTTTTTGTTCCCGGTCTATTTTGAACCTTCAGGGCGTTTAGCTGGTATTCGCTGACGTGGCAAGTCAAATACTAGGATTATTTCTGCAAAAAAAATACTAGGATTATTGACCGGCTGCTCTGATTTTATTTTGTTTGTTTTCCTTTCCTTTTTTTGTTTCTTTGTTTTTCATTTTCATAATGATAATAAATAGTTCAATATTTTGTAATGACTTTTTTTGAACTACCAAAGCCACTTGTCTTCTATAAAGAGCGACGAAAATTTACCGAACGACAAAAAAAAATACTCTAACTAGAGTGATTTACAGGAGTCAATCTCGGATCTTGCACTGAGAGCGCCCGCAACTAGCCACTCGGCTGCTCATGGCGATAGATAGTGCGTCCTCAATAAGAATAGACAGGAGTGTCCATATATGCAAGCACTTTTTTTAAATCTAAACATTTCTTGAAAAAAGTTGTGAACAATTTTGACATGCCAATTTTTCAATAAGGGTTAATTGGTTAAATGCCACTCCAATTCTGGCGATTCCAAGAAATGCCAGTGCAATTTTCCAAACTTTGAAAAATGCAACTCTAAATTTTGCAAATTATAAAAAATGCCACTTTTCAAAAGTTTAGAAATTGAAGTCACCCTTTTTTAAACACAAATAATTTACACAATTCCACAAATATGTTTTTTGGAAAATGTGACACAATTTTTGCAAAAAATCTAAAAAAATAGAAACATTTGAAACTTTTGGAAATCTGAACATCTTGTGACAAATGTGAACAATTTTTGAAATAACGATTTTTTAAAATGTAAATAGAGCTTGAATTTAATTTCAAACACGTCTTCGAAACATGAGACAATTTTCTATTTTGGACCAAAAATAGGAAACATTAACATTTCTTGAAATTTTGTACAAACTATGAAATGCACGAACATTTTTGAAAATTCCCAAACATTTTTTTAATTTATGAAAAGACAAAAAAAGTTTGTGCAAAAAAAATTCAGGATTAAAAAGTGTCCCCCTTTTCATAAAAATGTTTATGTATCAAAAAGTGTTCGCTTTTAAAAACTGATTGTGTTTTAAAAAAATTGTCTGTTTTTCAAAAGTATTCGGAATTTCATAACATGTTCGCACTTTAGAAAATGTTTGGGGATTTCAATTTTTGTTTATATTTGTAAAGTTTGCTCTTAAAACACGTTTTCAAATCTCGACACTGCATTTTCTATAAACTACAGTCGGGCTTCTAATTATATCAGTGACAGATCATTAGCAGCTCCTAGTCGCAGTTACGATTCCCCTGGTTTGTCTCTTTTTGGGTATTTTTACGTTGCACTTTACGGAAAAGTAAAAAAAAACTTCGCTTCACGCTTGATGGGCTGGCCCAATCGCGTCCGCAGCCAACAATCCCAGGACTTGGCTCTGCCAGGTCGACAATCCCTGTTTGGGAACGCCCTCAAGGTTCAAAATAAACCAAGATCACAGAGTTCGGCGTGCTGATAAAATGCTTTTCTTTATATTAAGATTGTCAAAGAGCTTGATGTTTTCTTAAAAACCACTTTTATGGGCGAGAAACGCATCTAACATTCATTTGCCTGACATTTTGTACTTGTCATATATAATGTCCAATGTATTTTATAGAGACACTTGCATCTTTGACTGTAGTTGGTTTCTATAGATTTTGCCCTCACTTTTCGAGCCTGCTCAGTTTTGTCCTTAGATTTGCTCCTGAGGTTGCTCGAATGCCCTTCTGTCAAGATTTCGTCCGGTCAAAGGCGTTGGACCATTACTTTGATCAAAATACCCCTTAGAAGTGGCAGAGGGGTTATGTCCCCCTTCCACATGGAAAAAAATGAAAGAAATAAACAAATCATCCCTCTCACTCTTTTATAGAAGGAATCACAAATTGGTATGCTCCAGACTTCACAGAGTGGAACCCCAGAGGTATTGTAGCATGCCGCAAAACTGAAATCAATATTTGTAAGTGAGGACTCCAGTGTGTTTGATTCCAGTGGGAGCTCAATACTTTAGCAAGTTTTTTTAGGCAATGGGTGGCGCTTCATTGATTAAATGACAATAAGTTCATTACAAAGTACGGGTCCGATGAAATCCGGAGCTTCGACATACCAAGCACCTACGACAACATGCTCCGCAGATCGCGTGATAGCATGAGCCGCCCTATTACATGCTCAACTAACATGAATAAAGGAAACTGAAACAAACTTCAACAACGGTAATAACTTGATGTCATGGGCGACAGCACCAGTAGCCAATCGTTCAGCTTCAGAGGCATTCAGCTTGGACACCAGAGATGAACAATCACAAGCTAAGATATTCCTCTGAATACCATCAACAAGAGAACATGATAAAAGAACATCGAGTGGCCATTACTTCAGCGGGTTCAGGATCGCAAACCTTCTCATAGAAGTGATCACACATTCTCATAGAAGTGATCACTGGACACAAAAGTACAACACCAGCACCAATATATTCAGATTGTAAGAAGATGGCAGTATCAAGGTTGACCATAACCTTGTCCTCCCACGGTAGATTCCATCTTTGAACTGAGGGGGTGAAATCACACCTTTTGGAAGCTTTGGCTTTGAAAGAGTGCTGCAAAATCATCTCAATGCAAGCGTGGGAGAACAGGAAACAGTGCACGGGTGGAACTTGAAAACTTCGAGACCCTATCGCCCCTCCAGTACTGTAAGGGCTTCCATATCCACAGAGTCCTGACCGTAGTCTGCTCTCTTTGCTACCTTATTCCTCCGAGAAAAATACAGTGGCTTATCAGGCGTTGCAACTGGTGTGCTTCTACTCTCCAACGTTGATACAACAGTTGACTTGACTGGTCTGACATCCGGATCATCCTGAACACACAAGAGCCCAACATGAATGCAACATAAAGCCTCTTCATTCGAGCAACTCTCTGAAACTGATGGATCCACCAAATCCATTGCTAGCCCTTCCCTCCATAGACTCCATGCCTGAATAAATCAAATGAAAAAAAATAAGTCATGTGGTCAAAGGAATTCCAGACATCGATAACGATAAATCATAATCTTACATATATTATAAGGTTGGGGAACTCATTGATGTTCTGGGTTGAGCTAATCCTTAGACCACTTACAGTTTCCAAGAGCAACACTCCAAAGCTATAAACATCAGACTTAACAGAAAAGAGGCCTTCCATTGCATATTCCGGAGACATATAACCGCTGGATAAATCACATCATCAGCACGACTTGTACGTTTCGAGTTGAGTTTAACTATGTATGACTTTAATGAACAACTACACGCAAGATAGTACTTACTATGTTCCGACAACTCGGTTAGTGTTCGCTTGTTGCTCATCTCCACCAAAGATTCTTGCCATGCCAAAATCAGATATCTAGGGATTCATATTCCCATCTAGCAAAATGTTGCTTGTTTTCAGATCCCTATGAATTATCATCAGTCTTGAGTCTTGATGTAGATAGAGTAGTCCTCTAGCTACTCCTTTGATTATATTGAATCGTGTTGGCCAGTGAAGCATTGGCTTCTTTTCAGAATCTGCAAGAGTAGTATCGGATTATGATTTAAGATGTGGTGTCAAATGATTGTTGGCTGATTAATTTGTGATCAGAACATACTGAAAAGGAAGAGTGGTATCCAGGCTTCTGTTTGGCAGATACTCATAAATAAGTAGCTTTTCATCGCCCTGCACACAATAACAGACAAGCCTTACAAGGTTTTTGTGTTGCAGTTTAGCAATCACGACTACTTCATTCCTAAACTCTATTGCCCCCTGCCCAGAACCTCTACTGAGCCTTTTAACAGCAACTTCTTTGTTGCCATGGAAGAGCCCCTGCATTATAACAACGAGGAGAAAATTAAGGTTACAAAATAGTATGGTTTGGTTTTGAATCACAGCAAAAAGTGACAAATTTTTCATATTTCAGTGCAATTAGATACGTTGTTGTGTCTACGTTTACCTTGTAAACTTTACCAAAGCCGCCTTCTCCTAGCAAATTGGACATAGAGAAGTTGTTTGTTGCAGCAACTATTTCCTCAAAGCTAATAAATGGAAGTTCATGAGTTTCCTCTCCGAGTCCATCACTACTGCGCAAATCCCCCATTATCAGTCTCTTTGGTCTTCCTTTCTTGTCATGTTTTCCTAAGAGAAATATCATCTTTGTTGTCTTAAAAAGGCCAGAATATGTGTCTTCCAAACTTCTTAAAAATTTAAATCAATGGATTACCTTTAAACTTGCAGGACCATACAAGGCATGCCAATAGAAGTATCAGCAACACACTTGCTGAAATTCCTGGTATAACTTTTATTACGATGCTCTTTTGCCCTTTCCCTGAAAAAGAACAATGTTATGACGTTCAATTTATTGTAAATCTTTACTCCCTCCCGTTCTAGAATATAAGGTGTATCGATTTTCATGCAAGTCAAACTTGTATGTTTGACCAAGATTATAGAATAAAATATCAGCATCCATAATAGAAAATAAATAAAATATGAAAAATACTTTTCGTGATGGATCTAATGATACAAATTTGGTGTTGTAGATATTTTTTTTTCTAAAAACTTGGTCAAACATGCACATGTTTGACTTCTGAAAAAACTAATACACCTTATATTTTAGAACGGAGGGAGTACTTTAACAGTGTTGTCTGAGTATCACGAGTAATCTACAGTTTAGTTAATTGCATAAGGAATATTTTAGATGTGCACTTGGGCTCAATACCTGTATCACCATTTTGACATGCTAAATGAATTGACATATATAGTACATAGTACAAACACCAAGCAAATGGCAACAACATGGGGATAGAACTAATACCATCTAGTGATTTTGCTGCGTGTAGTGGTGGAGCCAAAGTGTCAGCAACTCACAATTTATTATCAAGTTAAAACAGCAAGTTGTAATGCTCTGCTTCTTATGTTACACACAAATTCTTAAACTGAAACGTTGATGAACATAAACAAGAGCAATAGAAAGAGGAGTGTACTTGTGTTCAAGAAAAGAAAGAAGGAGGAACATACTTGACAAGGCAGCAAGCCGGAGATATAGGTTCTCATTGCCAATGGCACCCTTCCCCACGTCAATCAGCTCCCCGGTCCACATCAGGCACCTTGTTGCATCCCCATCAATGTAGGTGGTGCTTAGATTAGCATAAGCATATGCTACAGATGAGCAATTTCTGCTGCACTCCACTTTGCAGTCATCATAGCTTTTGTTCCACAGGCGTACAAACTTGTCTGGCACCTTCATTGCTGGCAAGGTCAGGAAATTGTCCTGTCCACCACACTGCAGTTCCTCCTTTCGCCGGCAACCATGAGAAAAAATGCCTCCAACCCACTCTGTTTTGTTACTAGGGTCAAATCCAGCAAGGCACTTGCATGTAGGAATTCCCTGTGTGTTGTCGTAGTAGCCATATGCACCACAGTATCCATAGAGATTGCACCGGTAAGCTGGCCACGATGTAATGAGGGTCCAATCTGTTAAGCTGGTATTCCATCTCCATATCGTGGTCTTTCCAGAGTAGTCAACCTTGTAAAATATCCTGGAGGAGCCATCTGATAGTCCAAATGTTGAATAGGTCTCGCCATTGGTGCCCATGTAAATCGTCAAATACATGAGTGGACTAACTGCCTGGAGGCCCACGTTGGAGGATACATAGCCGTTCCTCACAGCAGCACGGAAGTATGGCACTGACCCATTCCAGATGAAGGACTGTAGGGGAGTGTCAAGGTCATTCCCAACAGAGAACCTGCCTTTTGACGGGTCTTCAGGGCCCTTCCAAGAGATGATCCGCCATGGTGGGTGTGTCTTGTGGGTCGCCCGCATAGGCATGCCAGCAAGGATGGTGTCGCTTGGATTCTCGAAACTCTGCCATAACATGTCACTGTCTGATGATAGGACTACAAGATTGCCATTGTTGAGAAGTTTGGCCGAAGAGTTGCTGCCAGTGATTGTGTTTGCCATCCAAAGTATGTGGTGGCCATTGTTTTCAGACAACATAAGGCTAGAGTTGCCGGTCATAGTAAGCATCGCGGATGAAGCATCAGTGATCGGATTATCGCGGTTGGCAACCCAGACGATGGTGCGCAATGGGATATCGTTGAACCATATGCCAACATATGTATTTTCAGTTGAATTTGAGGGGGTAAAGAAGCCTAAGGCGAACGAACCTTGGTCCGAGGTGAGAGTTTTGCCAGGAGCGAGTCTCATGCCAGGGACAAGCACACTGACAGGTGCGCACAGAAGCACTGAACTGAAGGGCCAAGGAATCAGGAGCACGATGATGACCAAGTGGAGAAAAGGCAGATGCATGCTTACCCACTTCTTTGAGTTAACAAGTGATGAGGAATCAGGAGCAGAGAAGGGGATATGATTGGGTGGAGAAGACAGAGGAAAATTTAGAGTGAACTACGAAAACTAACCTTGCAGTTGAAATAGGTGAACTGCTGTTCCATTTCCTTCTTTGTCAATAGTTGATATAGACAGTGAAGTGTGAATGGAGGGCAGTATTTCAAATTTTCAATGCCATGTGGCTCGACTGGTGGAATGGATTCTAATACTTCCTCTGTTCATTTTTATAAGACTTTGAAGACATTTCAGACAATGTACAAAACAACACATTTTGAGTTGTCTGAAATGATTTACAAAAATGAACGGAGGGAGTACATCGCTATATCAGCCTATCAACTTGAGAGTGGTAAATGCAGGAAGGTGACTAGATGATGGTAAGACAAAGAAAGCAGAGACTACACCATACTTTCTCTGTCCCATTGATGTGATCTCCAGTCTCTCGCTCATGGAATTCTTCACTACACTGAGTGAGACATCAGAAGTCTAGCACACGGCAACTGAGCCTGACTTGGTAAACAAATTGCCTGGAGCCTCTGCTTCCTGTTACCCACAACGCATGGCATGGCAAGTAACTAAGTGAGCAGGACGTATGAGAGTATATGGCGTTGTACGCACGGCCTATGGATGAAGGGGACAAATGAAGATACCTGATCCGCTAGTCCAGTCTTCCCTTCTAGTTACGTAAAGTCTTTTTAGAGATTTCAATATGGACTACATACGGAGCCAAACGAATGAATTCCAATATGGACTACATATGAAGCTAAACGAGTGAATCTACACTTTAAAATATGTCTATATACATTCATATGTAATTCATATTAAAATCTCCTAAAAGACTTATATTTAGGAACAGAGGAAGTACCATACATGCATGGCCTGTAGGTGTCAAGGATTGTTGATTTTTTTTTTTGCAAGGACAGTACTTCAAAGTATATCCCATCCAGACAATTATTGTGGTACAGATAATTTGGAGAACTTTCAGTCCACCAACCGACTTGAATATAGTTTACTGGTTTGATTTGACTTTGCAAGATCACACAAGTTGGCATAGTCTCCGAAACTAGAATTGGTTTTTGCAAGTTTAAGGTCATTTGTTGTTATGCATCTTAGAAATTGGGGTTGGCTTTGCAGGCTTCTGAATAGGTGTTTACGGTTTATAAACTGTGTTTGGTTACAAAAATGGTAACGTAAACGATGACGTAAGAGCAAGTACAATAGAATGATATAAGCAGGCTATAAGGACTAAAATGTTATATCTTTATTTAGTTGGAGGAGAGAGAAGACAAGCGGGCTATAGAATAAGAGCTGGCTATAGCACGAGACCAATGACATTTTATGAGATTGTAAGGTGGGACAACTATTAATAAAATAGTACATATTTAACACTTACTATTGTACAAGTCGACTATTAGGTTGACTCTAGATGACAGGGCAACTTCTTATAGCCGATTGTTGGTTGTATTATTAACCATGCTCTAATCAGATCCCGACATTTTAGGAGGTGTAACGAGTTACTCTCTTCGTCCGAAAAAGAATGTTGCGGTGGCATTTTTTGCAAAAAAAACCTCCACAAATTTTCGACACAACCCGCACTCCTTGCTTGTCTCCCTAGACCTCCCCTGCTCGGCTCCCCCGCGCGCAGAGCTCCCTTGCTCAGCTCCCCCACGCTAGAGCTCCCCTCCTCTGCTCCCCCCATAGCTCTCCTACGCGTCGTTGGAGCTCCCTTGGTCAGCTCCCCCATGCCAGAGCTCCCCTCCTCTGCTCCCCCACATAGCTCTCCCGCGCGACGCTTGGAGCTCCCCCGCCCCACGCCACCGCCGCGTTGCTTCCCCCTCGTTCCCCATGGAGAACCATGGCAAGGAGAAGGCTTGATTTTTTTTTTATATGCTCCCCGACGGGAGACGTCCTTCCCCGAGGGCGGCGAGCCGAAGCTAGCCCTACACGTCGTCGAACACCTCCTCACTGGCTGGATGCCGTCGGCCACGAAGTCGGTCCCGACTGCATCTGCTCAACTCCACAGTCCACACCAAGAATCGCTCTTGGCTAAAATTGGTCTTCTCCAAGCACGTGCCGCCTCTCTTCTCCCGCCACTTCGCCGACCACGTCTTCACCGTCGGCATCAGCGGTCCTGTTCGCACCGTGTACGTTCAGCTTTTTTCCTACAGTTGCATCTTGGTTATGAATCTTGTGATGGCTTTTTGTCCAGTGAGAATTTGCATCTGAATTTGATAAAGATAGAGGGGCACTGAATACTGAATCTGAATCTGAATACTAAATCTTGTGCGTGTAGATGTTGTTGATCTTTATCCGAAAATGTGTTAGGGATTGTTGATTAGTGCACACTGTCATCTTGATTGTTTGATCTTTTCTGTCTGAAATTGCCAATGGTTAAAGTAGTAGTTACAATAGTGATCATTAACTGGACATTTGTTACAAGGAGTATATGTTGCTAAATCATTATTTATGTGCATAGATCACCTACCATCAGATTAATTTTTGCAGATGGTGGTGGTGATAGCTGTTTAATCGATCTGGTACTCAGTGCTGGATATACTCCTTGTTGAGTCAAGTTGTGCTAGTACCCAAGCATCTATTCCAGGCCAAGTTTTCGCTCCAATATTGATACACTTGGATGAAAATGACCCCTAGGTAAAGTGGCACATGGCACGTGTTATTTTTTTGGTACATGGTGGTGTACAAATGCGTTGTGTATCCAGGGTTTTGTTTCAAATTTTTTGAACGTGCGTAGCTACTCTGTTGGTGCAGCTAGCGATATTGGGTGCGCATGGGCCAGCCTGCTCCGTTGACTTGCTTTTCTAGGGTTTATACGGTGGTTGTATACGTGGGCGGGCCTCCTTCCTTCTCTGGGCTGCGCGTCGCCCTTCGTCGACATGTGGTGGGCTGCGTCAGCGTACGCGGTACCGCTTTGCGCTGGGAAGGCGGTGCCGACTCGACCGTCTGGCGTACGGGAGCTCCTAACGGGCGCCTTTAGCGCCAGTTAGCAGTTCGGGCGCCCACGCGGCTGTGAACTGGGCCGGCCCAGCAAAAAGTCAAGCGAGCAAAGAACAGCCAAAAATTGGTCGAGTAGCGAACGACACGGGCAAACCAACTACACTACACCGGACTACTGGCGAAATCAAGGAAGACTGTTTAAAGTACTCTGTCGCCGCACAATTTATTCATATACATGTAAACGTACTGTAGCACTTTGATTTTTAAATTATTTGAAAACATTTGGGAAAATTTTCATGAATTACAGAAAAGTTCATTGGTTTTGAACAAAAAGAGCGTATTTCAAAAAAAACATCGCTTTTGTAAAAAAAGTTCATCGATTTTGAAAAAAGTTCATCGACTTTGAAAAAAAGATCACGATTTTGAAAAAAAAGTTCACAATTTTGAAAAAAGTTCATAGGTTTCGAAAAGGGTTCGTCAATTTTGAAAAGAGTTCATTGATTTTGAAAAATAGTTCATCGGTTTTGAAAAAAAGTTCATCGATTTTGAAAATAGTTCATCGATCTTGAAAGAGTTCATCGACTTGCAAAAAGGTTCATTGATTTTGAAAAGTGTTCATTGACTTTGAAAAAAAATCGTCGAATTTGAAAAAAGAGTTCATCGATTTTGGTAAAAAGTTTGAGTTTGAAAAAGAGTTCATCCAAATTGAAAAAAGTTAATCGAATTTGGAAAAAAAATGTTCATCAAATTTGATAAAATTTCTTTCATTTTGAAAATATGTTCATTGGTTTGCGAAAAAGTTCACGAAAAAATTGAAAAGTTCATTGAACCAGGATGAAGGGAAAAAAAGAAAAAAAGGAAAGTAGATGGATAAAAAGGGTGTGAAAGATGTACGTATACACATTAGGTTGGTTGTCGGGGTGGTCATTGCCTTCAAGCACAAAGGAGGAGGTCGTATGTTCCATTCACGCTCTTGCCGATTTACTTTTTCTCTTTTGAATGCAGAAAAAAACATAGACGGGCCGGCCCATCTGGATCGAGAGGAAAAGAAGAAGGGTGTGCGCTGTTTGCGAATAACACCTAAACGGGCGCTTAAGGCGCCGTTTAGGGTTTGACCTGGCGTACAGCCTTTGAGTGCTTTTTGATCGGTGCTGCTACGACAGTTTAGATTTAATTTATGTTTAGTCTACGGCCTGCTATACTATTTTTGATCGGTGCCGCTGTCGCCGTTGCGTCTACAGACTTTGCCGCTTTCGTGGTGCAATCTAGAGACCCTGGTAGATATGTTGCAGGGGCTATAAATAGATCGTTCTTCCTGCTACGTTATTCAATGTAGGTCTTCGTTGCTCTCGCGTACATTAACTCGATGGTGGGCTCTTCTTTCGGTCGTAATGGCCCGCGCCGTCCAGGTGGCCGGCGTGGTGGTTTGGGTTCGGGTGGCGTGGTGGTGTTCGGGTCATCATGCTGCTTCTCGCCCGTTCTTTCCTTCTGTGTATGCACGTTGTGTACGTGCGACCGAGTAGTTCATCAGTCGACCGTCGGGTGCGGCCGAATTGGTTTACACAGGTTAAATTACGTTAGCGTGGCCCATGGTTTAGCCGGAGAGGTGCTGTGTTTTTTTATTGGCAAAGGGTGTTGGGAGCTGCGCGTGCGTGGTTGGTTGCATGGGCTCTGCATGTGCCTGCGTAATTGCTTGGTCTACTCCAGATTGTACGTGTGTGCTCGCCTGCATGGCCCATGCACGTGCATGCACGTGGTTGTGTAATTGTTAGGTGTATGACCGGATGGCGCGGGTTTGACAAAAAACTACCAGAATTGAGGCTTCCGTCCCACAGAACTATTACTTTTTTAAAAATGGCTGATAACTACCAAAAAATTGGAAGCGCGTGACTAAAAACTACCAAGTTGACGAATTGACCATTTTAGAGTGTTTAAACCCGTTTCTGACAGCAGTGGCCCACATGTCAGGTGGACGCCAGTGGTAACGGCTAACGGCGCTCCCTCCCTCGCAGCCGTTAGACCCGGCCGTCGCGGTCGCACCTGGTCGGAGCAGGACTAAGCTGGCCAACCGGGCCGCTCGTCCCCACACTCCCTCACTCTCCCCCGAGCTCTTCTCCTAACCCTAGCTGGCGGCGTTCATGGCGGCGGTGGATGCAAACTCCGGCGCCGAATCGCTTGGAGGCATCCCCCCAACGTGGTGGGAGGCGATGTTGCCGGCTTCTCAGAGGTTGATAACTGGCTAGGCAGCACAAGCTTCGTGGTTCCACAGCCTTCCCAACCGCAATATCAGCCGTCCCAGATGTCGGTGAGGCCGCCTCCGGTTGTAGTACCATCGACGAGAAGAAGCGTAGGTCGAGGCCGGTGCAAGGTTCCTCGTCCTGCTGGCGGAGCGAGGTATGGCATCTGATTTCTCATAATGTTTATGTAATTTTAGGTTAATTTTAGAAGCATGATATATAGGCTAGTTGCACACTTAGATTCAGATTACAACCCTGTTTGTGCATAAATTGAAATCTGTTAGCAACCTTAACATTGTATTGTGTTTTCAGTGAATCCAAGCTGTCAGAGAACTGAAAAATAGTTAACTGTGAGAAATCTTAATATTGTCCAGGCCGTTTAATTATAACTATCTTAATCTATGTTGCAGTATTGATGACCCAAAGTGGGAAATTTGGTTTCATTTTCTAGCCAGAGAATCTGTGGTTAGAAGAATTTACTAGTCAGACATATCATATATTACTCTGGTTTCTCTTATTGCGTCTGAGGGCTGTGGAGCTGATGATTATATGTACTATGTTGTTGATGAGGAGAAAGGAATAGAAGGTCTAGAGCATGTTGGTTGTGAAGATGATGTGCAGCAGATGTTGATCCAATTAGATAAGGAAAAGATTGTGAACATACGAGTTGTCAGAGCAGATGAGCCTTCTAATGCAGATGAAAATAGAGATAGTTATTTTGCTGAACATTGTATTAACACACAACAAAGTTGCACGAAGCTGGTGGATGCAACCAAAGACAGAAAGGATGAGCTTAAGAACAACAATCTTCAGAGAGAAGCTGACCTTAACCATTTTGAAGGTGACACTGATGTGTCTGAATTTCTTTCTGATGAAGATGGCAACAATGTGGAATTACATACAGGCTCCTCCTCTGAAGAAGAAGCTGCAAAACAAAATAGATCAATGGTCCAGAAGCTGAAGGCAGTGAGAAATCCTGGTCCAACAAGTAGATCACACCATGAGGTTGAGAAGAAGGAAAAACCAGACTGGTTTCCTGAAGCAGATGAATTTTGTTTTCCTGGTGATCCTTGAATTAGTGATGAAGAAGATGAGATTGAAGGAGCTTTCAAACTACCAAGTGGTAGGAAGAGAAGGTCAAAGAAGATGAAGGAAAGGATATGGTTCAATGAAAAGCTTCCAGATCCACAAGAACAGTTTTGTAAGGGGTTGTGCTTCACCAATGTTTATGTGTTCAGAGATGCACTTAGGGATTTCCAGTATCACAGAAATGCCCCTGATAGGATTATTGTTTGGTGCTCAGAGAGAGCACATGGATGTGATTTTTATATCTGTGCCTCTAAGATAGCTCATGAGCAAACTTTCTGCATCAAGAAGTGTGATATGTTGCACACTTGTGGAGCATGTGCAGAGAACACAAAGGTTACTACAAAGTGGTTGTCCAAATCAGTACAACCAGCATTGAGAGATGACATTAGAGCTCCTGTGGATGCATTAATAAAAAAGACTAAGACTAAGTTTTCAGTTGATGTTTCAAGAAGTGTGGCATATAGGGCAAGGAGGAAGGCTGTTGATGTGGTGCAAGGTGACCACAAGCAACAATACTTGAGACTGAGGGATTATCTTCAAGCTGTTCTTGACACAAACCCTGGGAGCAGATGTATTGTAACAGCATTTGTTGACCCAGAAAATCCTGCACCCACTCCTAGATTCAAGTACATGTTCTATTGTCTGGCAGCATCAAAGGAAGGGTTTCTGAATGGTTGTAGACCATTTATAGGTAATTGTTGTTGAATTTACTGTTCTGAATTTTGGGTCATATTTGGCCTGTAGCTAATGTTTTACTGCATCCAGGGCTTGATGGGTGTTTCATCAAGTTAACCACTGGACAACAAATTCTTGCTGCCACAAGAAGGGATGGCAACAACAACATCTACCCCATAGCTTTTGGTGTGGTTGACAAGGAAGATGGAGAAAGTTGGACTTGGTTTTTAACTCAGCTGAGATGCTGCATTGGTAGTGGTAACAAATTTGGAACATACACAATAATATCTGACAGGCAAAAGGTTAGCAAGTAAATCATTGATGCTATAGTATAGTACTTCATGGAATTATTTCAGTGTGTTCATGTGTGACCCTGTTTTCTGAATGTATAGGGGTTACTTAAGGCAATAAATGAGATGTTCCCTGATTCACCTCAAAGATTCTGTCTTAGGCACATGTATGCAAACTTTCAAGCAGCTGGGTATAGAAGCAAAGAACTAAAGCAGTGTGTTGACCAGACTAGCTACTCTTACACTAGGCATGGGCATGAATTAGGGATGGCAGCTCTGAAAGCACAGTCTGAGGATGCTTGGAAATGGCTTAAAAATATAGAGGTCTCTCCTTGGGCTAGGTATGCTATGGATCATACTTGCAAAACAGATCTAGTTGTGAACAGCCTTAGTGAAGTCTTCAACAAGATGATACTTGATGTTAGAGCCAAACCAATAAGGACAATGTTTGAAGGGATTAGAACCAAGAAGATGATAAAGAGGCAGCAGACTAGGGAGAAGTTGCAGACATGCAGGTGGACAATCACACCAAATTACTCAGAGATTTTAGAAGAGAACAAAAAGTATGCCAAGCACTGCCAGGCTGACAGAGCTGGTGAGACAATTTGGCAAGTAACAAGCAAAGAAAACCAATATTGTGTGGACATGGAAACATGTACATGTGACTGCAAGAGATGGGACATGACAGGTTGTCCTTGCAGTCATGCCATATCTGCATTGACAAAGCAAAAGCTCCATCCTGAAGACTATGTTAATGAATTCTTCAAGAAGCCACTGTACCTGGAGGCATACAAAGCAATAATTTTCCCTGTCCCTGGTCCAGATTGCTGGCCTGATACAAACACTCCAGATATCCAGCCTCCTGTGTTCAAAGAAAAGGCAGGGAAAAAGCAGACAACAAGGAGGAAGGGTGAGTTTGAGGTTCCAGCTCCTAGAGAAACTAGTAGGATGGGTACTATCACCTATGGAAATTGTGGTTTGGAGGGACATAGGTATACAAATTGCAACAAGACTCTAAGGCCTAGGCTTCAGATGAGGAAGACAGGACATCAGGTAATTTTTCTGAACCTCTTATAAAAATTTCAGTTCCTCTAGACATACTTTTTCATCCAAAAATAATTTTTAAAAGAAATGTTATGTGTTACAAGCAGGAAAACAGGGCAGTTTATGAAGACATAGCTGGTTCATCTAGAACAGTTCCTCTTGCAACTGCAAGAACCACAACAGTACCTGCTGCAACTCCATCTGCATCTGCACCAGCCCCTTCTGCATCTGGCCCAGGCCCTTCTGCATCTGCACCAGGCCCTGCACCAAGAGCTAAAAGAGGTAGGCCTACAGGTAGAGGGAGGACTCATGGATTCACTGTTCCAAGAGCTGCAACCACTTCAGATAATCAAGTTGGGACCAAGAGGAAGAGAATGACAAGCTCCAAATTAAAAGGTTATTTCTATTGCAGTGGTAACTACTGAAGTGACAGGTAAGCTGAGATGAAACCTGTTCTGTGGTCAAGTTGTCTGAACCTATTCTGTGGTCTGAAACCTGTTTGGTACTTTCTTTATTTGTTTGAACCTATTATGTGGTCTGAACCCTATTTGGCACTTTCTGAATTTGTCTGAACCTGTTCTGTGCTCTGAAACATGTTTGGCTATTTCTGAATTTGTCTGAACCTGTTATGTGCTCTGAAACATGTTTGGCTATTTCTGAATTTGTCTGAACCTGTTCTGTGCTCTGAAACATGTTTGGCTATTTCTGAATTTGTCCGAACCTGTTCTGTGCTCTGAAATATGTTTGGCTATTTCTGAATTTGTCTGAACATGTTCTGTGCTCTGAAACATGTTTGGCTATTTCTGAATTTGTCCGAGCCTGTGAAAATGGGCCTTTGATTGGGCTTTGTTATTGGATCAAACTCCCGAAGCCTTCTGTGTTGTCTATAAGAAGGCGAACCCTCTCTCCCCCTACCCAAAACCTAGCCGCCAGCACCACTACAACCCAGCCGCTAGTCAAAGAGATGGATCCCAGCCATGGAGACGTTGTTGATGACCAGGAGGAGTTGGGTAGGGCAGCAAGAAGGGTTGCAAGAGAAGAAAGGAGGGGCCATCGACATGAGCGACGGCGACGGTTGGCTGCTATAATCATGGCAGAACGCAACTCCAACGACGTGAGGCAGTTCAACGAGGTGTTCCCAGCTGGAACCAACATCACTGATGAGCTGATCATTTGGTGGGCTAGAGAGAGGGCAAACTTCCATCGATATCAAGTCACCAGGGCGAGGTGGAGTAGAATTCTTGATTCGGCGTGGTGAATCTATTCTCACTAATGCTTGCTATGGATTTCTCTCTTGAATAAATGTCAGCTTGTATGAATTCTTATCAATTTCTCTGAATGTATGCCAAGTTAACTGAATTTTCTTAATTTGTGCTCTGTAATTGTTTGTGCGTGGTGGTTCATGGTAGTTAATGTAGGTCTAGAAGCATCCACACACAAGTAGTAGTGGCCAGCCATGTCTTTAAAGCCAACACCCAAAACGTGTAATCTCCACTTCTCCTCTCTTTCTTTCTACTCGACCATTAGCCTATCCAACTTCCCATCCAAAAAACCACCTTCACGCCGGCGATGGCATTTGGAGAGAGTTGGCATAGGGCCCTATGGGAGTTATGTGCCGGCGATGCCAAGAAGCTGCAGTATGCGCGTGAGGTGAGTTCTTGGTTCAGCGGCCCTACCATGCTGCAGAACCAATCGTTCGCCGTCAGGGCAGCCGCCAAACACGACGAGAGGGGGGTGCTTGACCTCCATCGCCCCTTGATTGAAAACCTCATCTGGGCAATGGGTGAAGCTAGGGATTCGCCGGACCCTTTTCAGCGAGCCCATTGGTATATGTACCAAGACCGCCTGAATCTGCGTCCGGTGGATCACCTAGCTGAACGCATAGTGCCAGTGCTGCCCCTCATGAGGATGATGGAGATGCAGCCAGAGCAAGCGCTGTCGGAGCTGGAGCGGCTACCAGTGCAGGAGGAAGAAGCATGCTCATCTAGCAAGAAAAACAAGGCCAAAAAATAGAGCTTCCAAGGTCCTGTTCGTCGTTCAGAGCGTCTTCGTCTGCTGCGTTAGTACTTAGGATGCTGCAATGTAGATGATGCTACTGCAGTGTATGATCTACGTGTTTTAAGTTTAGCAACTTAGATCAATTGTATGTGATCCTGCAAAGTACTATGTTTTAAGTTAGCATGGTTGATTTATGTGAATGAAACCTGCTCTGAACTATCTCTGAATCTGAATTATTGTGCACTGCCTCTAAATCTGCACAAGTTTCTGTCAACTTTAAACAGCACAAGTTTCATCACGCAATAACTACAGCACAACTACCACCAAGTCTCACTGAATTCAACTTCTTTACTGCATCACTCCACCTCTCTTTACTACATCTCCTCTTTCTTCAACTACTTAACATCAGCCTCACTGGATATCCACAACTTCACCTCACTCGCCACTTCTCTCACAACCACATCCTCTCTTCACCCATGGCTGGTTCCTCCTCCACACCAGACCCATGGCTCAACCCATTCCCCACTGGCAAGGGCTGGGTTGCCATGCTATTTGGTTCGGCGCGCGGTGACCAAGATCTATTCCTGGACTACATGAAGATAGCTACGAGATACAACAGCGCGGATGTACTAGTAGATGCTGCTGACCTAGTCCAGAAGAAGGCGACGCCTCAAGAGAAGAAGTGCATGCAGCAGAGCTATGGAAATAAAGGTAAGGGTATCCTGCCCATCGACACTCTACTATGGGCAATGAGAGAGGCAGAGTCCTCCGATGATGGCCAGCGTAAGCAATGGGAAGCCCACCGCTATGTTGCTCCGACACAAGCTGCAACTGATGTAGCAGTGCAGGAAGAGGATGACGACGACGACTTGCAGATAGTTGCGCCACCTGCAGAGCAGGCTCGCCGCCGTCCCCCTCCCATCATCGTCATCGACGAAGACGATGAAGAGGAGGAAGTGCAGAAGCAGACAGATCCAAGGCAGATCAAGCAAATCATGCGTCGCTCTGCACGCTTAGCAAATCCTAAAGATGAGCAGTAGATCCAATGTTATTCAAGTTGCCTAAGTGAACCTATCTCTGAAACAAGTGTTAGCTAATTCAGTTTCGTCAGTGTTCACAAGTTCAGTATCGTCAGTTATGTTTATCTGAAACTTGATTTGCATGTATGTGCTATCTATGTTAGAGAGACTATGTGTTATCTATGTTACAGAGAATATGTGCTATCTCTGGTGTATCCAAGATCAGATAATTCTATGTGCTATCTATGTGCTATATATAGGTCAGTACTGGATGCAACAGATTATGAAAACAAATATATAAATTTAACATCATCATGGACTATAGTTCATAAGCTAACTTACTATCCATACTTGGCATTACAACTTGGAGTTCATAGGCAGTTAATATCTTAAAGCATTACAGATCACATGCAGTGCCATGGGCACCACAAAACAAATCCCCAAAATGATCTGAAACCAGGACAATTCATAGGCAGTTCATATATAGTATTATAGCTAGCTAAGTGCATATTTGCATCAGATAACATAGCAAGGCCAGTTATATATATAGGCCTCATATATACTTACCATCCAGAGTTGCCACTTCACTCCTCCATCACAACTTCCTTGATCTTGTCCAGCTTTTCCTTGCACCCATGACCAACCTTCAGGAGCTCAGCAATGACATTCTCCAGCTTCTTCTTCTCTTCTTTAAGGTGGTCTCTGTCCACCTCTATCTCCTTCATGGCCTTCCTAGTGTTTTGGATTATATCAGCTTGACTCTGAAGGATGCACCTCTGTTCTTTTTTGAGCTTAAGCTTCTCCATTTGAAGCTCAATCTTTGCCTGCTCCTCAAGTCGCCTCTTCTTCTCCTTCAGTTCATTGATTGCCTGGCTTGTGCAATCCATGTCATGAGATTTGATTCCATCCTGATAATCAAACAACTTGGACACATCATCCACTAGCTGGCTATACTGATTGGCCAGAGAATCAAGCTCCTTATGCAGTTTTGCAACCTCTGTCCCATGAGCCTCATTATCCTGGGCTCTACCAAGATTCTGCTCATGATACATATCCCAGAGCTTGCTTAAGCACCTTTGCAGAATTACAGGCCAGGGGGCATCTACCCACTCCAGAACACCACAGTTCACACCATCCTGAAAATCAAATTATATTTGCAGTGAACACCACAGATAACAAGCAAATTCAAAATAACAAATCATAAACACATGTGCTATACATAGGTACACTAGCTAGCTCTATACTCAAAATACAACACATCAATATGTTTCCAGTGCTCTCTGCTACAAGTACAATATTCAGACATACATAAGTTTTCACACTTAAAGGAAAATTCAGAAAAACAACAACTAAACGCTACTCTGTTTCCACTACATAGCAGAAAAACAAGCTAATCAAATCCACACCAAGTTGGTCCATTACCTCAGTAGCACATCCGATGAATCTCCTGCCAGTGTCAGTGCCTTCAAATGCCACAAACTTGCCTGCCCTCTGCCTATGCAGGATGCACCTTCTGTCAGATTCAATCACAAGCCCACAGAAGCTTGGGTCTATCACAGTTTCAGGAGTTTGCTGCAGCAGCAAAAACATATATGTATCAACTACAGCTCACATATATGAACTTAAATGGAAGAAATCTCGATTATCTTCAAACCCTAACCCTAACCCTAGAACACAGGAAGGAGAGGAGAGGATACAGTTAGCTGACTTACGAAATACTCCATCTGCATGCTGCTGAACTCGCTCATGAACTCGTCATCGTCGTCCGAGGTCTCGTTACTATTGGGCCAGGACGGCATGGTCGGTCGTGGCGTCGTCGGAGAGTGAGAAGAAGCAGAGCAGAGCAAAGTGGGGAGTGAGCTCGGGGGAGAGTGAGGGAGCAGGTGGGGACGAGCCTGGTCGGCCAGCTTATACCTGGTCCGATGCGGCCCGGTCCGACCAGGTGCGACCGCGACGGCCGGGTCTAACGGCTGCGAGGGAGCGCCGTTAGCCGTTACCGCTGGCGTCCACCTAACATGTGGGTCACTGCTGTCAGAAACGGGTTTAAACGCTCTAAAACGGTCAATTCGTCAACTTGGTAGTTTTTAGTCACGCGCTTTCAATTTTTTGGTAGTTATAAAAGTGGTAGTTCTGTGGGACGGAAGCTCCAATTCTGGTAGTTTTTTGTCAAATACTCCCGAATGGCGGGGGAGATTTGACGCCGCAGACCGGATGTGTCTCGGCGCAGCGTCGGCGGCACTAGCTACGCCGGCTCCCTGTTTTGACGCGGCAGCGGCAAACAAGCAGCTCAAAACTAGGGCGTTTACGGAGCTGAGGATGCTGTGGCGACGGCTGTCATGGCGCACGGCGCCTTGGCATCCGTGGAGGCCGTGGATGAGGAGAACAACTTGACGAAGTGGGGCATCTGCCTGTCGGAGTTCGAGAGAAGGAGGAGATCCGCTTTTTCTGTCACGAAAGGGTGCGGCCATGGATTCCACGTCGTGTGCCGGTGTGCGTCGACGCCTGACTCCTACGTACAGTTTATGTGTATCGACTGCTGCAATTCCTGTCGTCGGATATGGCTGATGCTTACCTTCGAGAAGTTTAATTCCCGCATGAAAGGTAGGGGGGACAACAGAGAGGCTATTTTATCTAATACTCTACAAGAGTGACATATTTCCAACTATGTTTAATGTTGTCAAGCCGCTGACAAATTTGGAGCACCTTGGCCGATAGAGAAAAATATGAGCTTAAATGTTGTTCTTCTGTTATCAAACTCATTCGATGCCAACCAGGGAGAATTGGAACCTAATGATGCTATAGCACCTGCAAAATGGTGGTGCAGGAGTTCGTAATGATGGGACTACATCCGGCGATAGAAGATTTTGCTTTGTTTATTATAGAATGGTCATGTCAACATTTCAAAGATGAATTCAAATCCTAAAACCAAAGCTACTTCTGATGTGTTTCTTGCTTACCGGTGCTGTGGTTTGCTTCTGTAGACTTGCTTACGCTCAGCAATATTTCTTTTCTATTCACTTGTCGGATCAGTTCAGTCAGTATTCTGGGAAGAATATTTCCAAGTAATTAGAAGTGCCATGCAAACCCTGGGCAGCACACCCTTTTGTCCATTGGATCTTAATCTGAGAGTGTAGGGAAAAAGTGACTGAAACTTAAACTAAATTAAAGCGAACAAGCAAAAACTGAATAATTAATTAAATAATCAACAGGTCAAATTTAATATCAGCATACAAAGAATTTCTCACATAACGTATCAATAGGCGTGGCGTGCCGCCGCGCGGGCATGGCTAGTTAGGTCTAAAACCATGACAAAATTGGGCCAGTTGTGCTGCTACCTGACTGAAAATTGGACCAAGAATTCTAAGGCACCTTCTACGGCATCATCCCCAGATCGTGCGATAGCACCAGCCGCCCTATTACAGATTCGACTAATAACACAAATAAAGGAAACTGAAACAAACTTGAGGTCATGGATAACAGCACCAGTAGCCGACCGATCAGCTTCGGAGGCACTCAGCCTGGCCACCAGAGAAGAACAGTCTGAAGCTGAGATAATCCTCTGAATACCATCAACAAGAGAATAGGATAAAGCATATCGAGTGGCCATTGCTTCAGCGGGTTCAGGATCGCAGACCTTCTCATAGAAGTGATGGTAAGCGTTCAGGAACATATATATCACGGTGATTACGGGCAACAGCACCAGCAACAATACATTCAGACTGTAATAACAAGATGGCAGCATCAAACTTTCTGTTAAGTCTGTACCACCATTTTGGCATATTAAATGCGTTGACATATATACATAGTACAAACATGAACAATATGACAACGCCATGGGGATAGCACATATAGTTGAATAATTTGAATACTGAAAGCATAGGTTTTCGGTTTAGCATGTTAGGATTCAGAGAACTAATGCCCTCTAGTGATTTTGCTTTGTAGTGGTGGAGCCAAAAGTGTCAGCAACTCACAAGTTATTAGCAAGTTAAAGCAGCAAGTTGCCATGCTCTGCTTCTTATGTTACACACAAATTCTTAAACTGAAACATTCATGGACATAAACAAGAGCAACAGAAAGAGGAATGTACTTGACAAGATAGTAAGCCGGAGATACAGGTTCTCACTGCCGACGGCGCCACCCTTCTCCACGCCAATCAGCTCCCCGGTCCACAGCAGGCACCTTGTTGCATTCCCATCAATGTTGCTGGTGATTAGATTAGCATAAGCATACACTACACATGAGCAACTTTTACTGCACTCCACTGCACAGACATCATAGCTTTTATCCCACAGGCGTATGAATTTGTCTGGCGCCTTCATTGCTGGCAAGGTCAAGAAACTGTCCTCTCCACCACACTGCAGTTTCTCCTTTCGCCGGCAACCATGAAAAAAATTGCCTCTAACCCATTCTATTATGTTACTAGGGACAAACTCATCAAGGCACTTGCATGTGGGAATTGCCTCTGTGTTGTCGCAGTAGCCGTATGCACCACAATATCCATAGATATTGCACTGATAAGCTGGCGATAAGATTGGGTGGAGAAGATGGAGGAAAATTCAGTGAACTACAAAAACTAACATCGCAGTTGAAATAGGTGAACCGCTGTTCCATTTCCTTCTTTGTCAATAGTTAAGATAGACAGTGAAGCGTGAACGGAGGGCAGTATTTCAATACCATGTGGCTCGACTGGTGGAATGGATCCTGATGCATCACTATCTATCAGCCTATCAACTTGAGAGTGGTAAATGCCAGGAAGGTGACTAGGTGACAGTAAGACAAAGAATGCAGAGACTAGCAAAATGATACTTCTTCCGTTTCGATATAGAAGGCTCACACATGTTTTTAGATCATCAACTTGACCAACAAAAAATGAGTTGCATGCTGCAAAAAATGAATTCATTTGCATATTGTCAGAGGACATCATGACTAATGGTCAGACCTCACACAATGGAAATGAAAGAACACTACTAATTTGCACATTTACCACTACTAATTTATACATCTACTTCTGCAAATAGGTATATAATTTTAATATGAAACATGTTTCAGTTAGTACACTGTCCAAGATCAGAGGTTATGGATGGCTGATTGCATGATGCCAAATACTACATGATTCCCCTACTACTGAAAACATCATCGGATAAAATCAAGAGAAAGTTTACTTAGAACCGTGAAAGAGAAAACTAATAGCTCTAATATTCAGGGGAGCAACAATGTACATATGATCCTAAGGAATATTGTGCAAACACACACATCATCATGTATAATCAACAGAATTTGATTTTAATATTAGTGCCTTTTCTAATTATCTGGCAGCTGGCCAGAATCAAGGCCTATGAATAGTATTCCGCTTTAATCATCTCCGCTACCTTTATCCACAGAATCACTATGGAAGCCAAGGTAGATTCAGATGTGCTGATTATGTTATGTATTTCTGGTGATTTTTTTCATTTTAGTTCCTTTTGTGTCGTAGCCTCCAATAAGATGAGGAACTATAACTTGAGCTGCTTTAGATGAATATTCAAGGCCAATCACTGATAATTCAGTGTTGAAGTCAAAACCTGGACATTTCCACCTATCACTTCATTAGCAAACATCTAACCAGTGTTTTCTTACTGTTTACCTTCCTTCTTTCCCACTCATCTAGTTGTCTTATTTTGCATCCTGCTAAATCTTACTCTTTTGTCTTTTCACTATCAGAACTATGCTTATGGTAGAAAAATCACATTTGACTTCAGCTTGGGGTTTCAAGGTGTTGTACCTTCGATAGCCATGATGCCCGTTACATGTGGCCTCTCTCACACTTGAGTTTCGACTCCTGCACATGTAAGTCATAAGATACATCTTTATCTTGGCAAAGAAAACCCAGTAGAGAACAAGGCATTAAATGAGCTTTCTCTGCACTCAATAATATTTTCCGTATCTTTCTTCCTATTTCTGTCCATGGGCATTAATATTGCAATAAGAAGTTGCACCTATACATTGGCTTTGGCCCTGGTAAGCCCCTTGGCAGGGGATAATGTCACCGCTGATATTCTTTCATGTCAAGCTGGAAACTAACTGTTGTTGCCGGATATATTGACCTCTGAAACAAGAGCTTAAATTTATGAAATCAGGTATACCTGCAAGATGGACGACCCATATTTGTTAACCAAGCATTTACATCATCAAACAAAAACTAAAATGAGTGAGTAGCTGCAGTACCATTCAGAGTCAGGGATACACACATTACTTCATCCAAATGCAGTGCACTATCACTAGGAGCCTCAGCATTAGACCATATAAGGCAGTTGCAAACTGACCCTAATGCTTAAATGAAGTAAATCAAATGCAGTCGACCAAAAAAGGCATTTAGTTAACGATGTTTGCCGTACACACGCTGGATCGCGTTAGAAGAAGTTGGCTCAACAGTAACCACAGAAAGAAACACAGTACAGTTTGGGATCATTACAGAGAATGAGATCCTCCAAGGCACACCTCAAGCAGAAGGTAGTGGCAAATCATAACATTCCTTGGCCATGTGAACGCACTGTAACCAATGTAGAACCTCCACATTAGGGTCCTCCTCTAGAACCACGTCTCTAGCAGCAATCTGAATTGCACCACGGTACATGACAATCCTCCCACGAACCCTCAACAAAGTGCCCAAGCGTACCACCTCCGACATTTTCAATGCCATCTCTCCAGTTGGATCAGAATCTGATGAAGTGTTTGCATTCAGGTACTGGTGGTTCAGCCACAGGACACATGGTACACAGCCAGTGCCATCATCAACCAGGAAGCGCAGAAACTTCTCCCTGCGGTCACGTGAAACAACAATCCCGACAACCTCAGCACGGGCAACTGTACGGCCACAGCGAAGAAAGGAAGGCGGCGGTGTATGTCGGGGAGTCAGAGAGAGAAGGTCGGCAGCCAGAAGTTTGACGTGCACAAGATGAAGGGAGTCCATGCTGAGTCTGCATACAAGTGATACAACCCATGAGGCAATGAAGTTCAGAGTGGAGATTTAACTAGAACTTCACAGTTTTATCATACATGACGAAAATTTAAGCAAAAAAGCTATATATATTATTGGCGGAGCCAGGAGTCAAGCAAGCCGGGCTAAAAGTTCATCGCTTATAAGTTATAACAAACCAGAAAAGTATCCCATGCCATGGCATAAACAACTATAGCTCAATTGCACAGCTAGGGTAGAATTAGAAATCGACATTTAACGATCCAACAAAGTAGATAAACATGAGCAAAATAGAAATAATACTACAAGATAATATTATCTGTACTGAGTTGAAAACAAGGCTTCAGATTCTGTAGTTAATTGGTTGGTTTCAGATTCTGCAGCAAACCCCGGCGGAGGCCCTGTCTCCAGTCCGCGGGCCGCCGCATCGTGAGAAGCAGATCAGCGCGGGGAGCAAAACACCAGGCATTTTTTTCCCAAGGAAACCACACACTGATAAAATCTAGCACACGGGATAAATGGTTGACTTGAATTCATCGAGGTTCAGAACAGGGATACATGTAGCTCTGCTTGCAGGCTTGTAGCAGTTACAGAACCAGACATGTACTGAATGTCTGAATCCTGTATCGTGGGCTAGCTACAGGATAAGAGTAAGTCACAAAATAACTGAAGGTGACAAGCTAATGTAACAACAGTACAACACTGAATCAATGTATATATATCCTTCAGTTTTTTCAGTGGGCACAACAAAATCAAAATGTTTGCAATACACGAATTCAAATGAATAAAATCCACCTTGCCCTTGCTCTGGAGCTCGACTGACGGAGCTCGTGGAAGTGGAGAGGCCTGGGCAGCCTGAGCCCTGAGGATTCACGGGCTCCGACGAGCGGTCTTGAGGTCGGGGCCCGGAGGAGTGAGCAACAGACGGTACGGAATTGCGGAAGACGGTGCCTGGCGGCGGCGCCGGAGAGCCGGGAAGGTTACGCTCCGGCCGGCCGCGCGCCGCACCATTGGCGGTAGGGTTCAGAGGTGCAGGCCGGCGCTGTGCTGGTAGCAGAAGCCAGGAGGGAGGAGGAGCACTGAGCGTCCTGGGCTGGCCTCGGCCGCATCAGTGGGCCAGTCTCTGGACCAGTCCAATGGCAAGGAGGAAGCCCAAATTCAGGTTTGGCCCAGGTGGGGAAAGGGAAGGCGGAGAGATAAGTCCACCCGGGGTCAGCAATTTGGAGCCCAAGCTGGCTGATTCTTTTTAAAAGCGAAGCTATTTAAAAAAAATTCAAACTCCCTCGATCCAAAATAAGCGTCGCAGTTTTGAACTAAGCTTAGTTTAACCTCTGTTCAAAATTGCGACACTTATTATACTAGGAATTAACTTTTTTCACAATAAACATGTGTGTATTCTAACTAAGTGCAAATTTGTATAGACAAATGACTTTTGTATTGCCCTGCGGAAAAAAAAGTGTTCTACAAAAGCTATTGTTGAAGCATGTTAGAGCATTGGTTTTGTTTTTCTCACACGTAACATTATGATTTTCGCTTGTTAACCAAATGTGCATGCGGTTAGACACATTTTACCTTAGAAAAAGGATTTCTTTTAAGTAAATATATTTTAGAACGCGAATTTTTTTGCAAAGTTGTTAATAAAAACTGAAACTTGGAATTTTTATAAAAAATAAGAATATTTCTCTTTTTAGTTTTTTTGAAACCTAAGTATTTTTTAAAACATAAACAATTTTTAAAAACTAGGAGGTACTGTTGTGATTTTTTTTGAATTTGCAAACATTTTGAGAACACAAATATGTTTTTAACTTTAAACTTGAAAAGGCAAACATTTTTTAAAACATGTTTAAAAAAATGGGAGGTACTATAGCTAAATTGCTTTAATCTATATCTATTAATAAAACTTGGTGAATTTTTGAAATATGCCCACCTGATGCATTGTTTTAGTTCAATTTATTAAACTAGGGATATGAAATGAATCTTTTTCTTTGTCGCGTCTTCACATACGACCAGTCTCACTCGGCCCAATGACTCCCGTCAAAATGCATGAGGAGTCCAACTAAGATTTCATGGTCTATCTGACACAAACTACTCAATTTACATGATGACACATACATATATTATGTGAAGTGTTTTTTCCTATTATATTAGCCAGATGATTAAAAAAACTTTGTTCAACGTTCTTGATCTTCGTGGGACACGAAGGTGACTCAACAATCCAGCTATTGGACCTGGCCAACCTTGGTTAGTGACAACTGGTATCGCGACCACCGGCGACGAGGACGGCAAAGACGACAAGCGGAAACATGTGTTTGATGTTATATTGAAATGGAGGATGTGGACCCGCGGATGAGGTATTAGTCATGTTTATTATGTTATGGGCATTAGGTGATGTCTTTAGTGATACTCGATGGGTAAAGGGCGTGCGAGGGTTGTTTTCTCCCGTTACAATGCACAGACATGTTTGCTAGTAGTACATATAGCATATTTCTACTATATATATTTGAGAAAAGTATACTTTCCGTCCCTTAACTTTTAGTAAACTTTAGATTTAGTCACTCAATTTCGAAACCCGACAATCTGCACCCTCAATTCTTAAAACCGGTCAGGTTTTGTCCTTCGCTCAGGTTTTATCTTTCCTTCCGTCTACTCTGGTATGGATATTTTGACAAACATTTGGCGTGCAATGTCTGGCGCTGCCAACGACCCGCCCCGCACGGCGTTCATCAGGCTGGTTGTAATGGAGAGTATCATATACTAGTACTACCTCTGTTTCAGTTTACAAGTCCTACGCGTATATCTAGGTTGTCAATTTTATCACCCTAATATAAACTATATAACACAAAAATTATACCTTTTGAAAGTAGAAACTCCGAAGTTTATGTTGGTATATTTTTTGTAATATATGACTTGTATTAGGTTGATCAAATTGACGACCTAGGGGTATGCGCACGCCCTGTAAACTGAGAGAGAGGTAGTATCATGCATATGATACTAGTGTATGATAATACCTCCCTAATGCATAATATCATATATTAGTATTATGTAGTACTCTATTTATTGCCATGCATGACACAAAGTAGTATAGCATTTATTATGATACGCTATCATGATATGATACTACACCCTCTCTTTCTTCATTTAATGCTATGACACCTCATCAAAATTGCCTAGTTGGCATACATAATATTAAATATAATACTACCATTACAACCAGCCTCACCACCAGTCTACCACTCGCAGAAACCCGCGCCAGATTTGCCGCCCTCGCTCGGCTCAGTGCACGACTTGGCCTTTGCGTTCAAGTCCTGCGAAGTGGACGGTTCACCGAGGGAGCAGCTAGCCGCAACTCGACGCGTCTCAGCTGCTGCCGTCCTCACTGACTGGCGATAGTGCAGTGTTTAGCCATGTCATCCCGCGGTGGCTCTGCGCGTCGGGGATGCCGAAACTTGCAGCGCTCGTGTCCGGCTTCAGATGTGCTTGCACTGGAAGTCTGGAAGACGCGGATGATATGCAGCAGGAGGAAGTGTGGGTGTCTTAGCTAGTTTAGCTGCATGTTTATTTTCCTTGTGCATGTGCATGCCGTGGGCATGGTACATAGCTGCATGCGTGTGTGTACACGTCCGGGTCATGCGCTAGGCCACCGGACCCACAGGTCACCACCACCTGGCTGTCGCCGCGCACCCTCCTGCGCGGCCTCCGAGCATAGGTCCTTCTCGCCGTACTCATGCTCGCCGTTTGCTTCTGTCGCTGCCAACGACGGCACTGTTGATGCCCCTCCGTCGCCCTGAGCATACACCATTGAGGCCTTGTCCCCGCTCCATGAGCGCGCGTAGTGTAACACCCCGGATATGATTTTCCTAATATGTAATCCAACTCTTGCCGTTTCCAGCGTTAAGTTATTTTATTTTCTCGGGTTCGGGTTTTTGTCTCCATGTGTTGTTGTTGTTGTCATGCATTTCATATCATGTCATCATGTGCATTGCATTTGCATACGTGTTCGTCTCATGCATTCGAGCATTTTCCCCGTTATCCGTTTTGCATTCCGGCGCTCCGTTCTCCTTCGGTGGTCATATCTACCTTTCTTTCGTGTGTGGGGATTAAACATTTCCGGATTGGACCGAGACTTGTCAAGCGGCCTTGGTTTACTACCGATAGACCGCCTGTCAAGTTTCGTACCATTTGGACTTCGTTCGATGCTCCAACGGTTAACCGTGTTGGGGAACGAAGTAGAAATTCAAAATTTTCCTACGTGTCACCAAGATCTATCTATGGAGAAACCAGCAACGAGGGGAAGGAGAGTGCATCTACATACCCTTGTAGATCGCTAAGCGGAAGCGTTCAAGAAAATGGGGTTGAAGGAGTCGTACTCGTCGTGATCCAAATCACCGGAGATCCTAGTGCCGAACGGACGGCACCTCCGCGTTCAACACACATACAACCCGGTGACGTCTCCCATGCCTTGATCCAGCAAGGAGAGAGGGAGAGGTTGAGGAAGACTCCAACCAGCAG
>NW_024116783.1:0-5716 GCF_003073215.2 Triticum urartu
GGCAGGACGATGCTTAGGGTTGATGCCGCCCGCTCCTGCGAGGAGTTGCTGCTGGAGCTACTCGGACAGGTATGCCGTGCTTCTGTTACCACGTGCACTCATTCTGGTTGTTCAGAATCTCTGATTTACCTGGTGACATTGAAGTAATATCTGTGTACTGGAGCATTTGAAGTTTCATCCAGGTTGAAATTATAGCATATCACAGGCTCATGGCATTTGGATAGAGTATCTGATTGCAGCCACACATTATCGTTTATCACAGTGAGTTGAAAGATAATAAAACCAGGGAAGTTTGTACAACTTGCATTTTGCTATACATATTGGATTTGTATTTCCTGGTGTTGATTAGATGTACCCCTGTAATATGGAAGAACAATTGGAGTTTTGTCGTGGGAGGTTGAAGGACTATAATATGGTGAATTAAATTTGAAGGATTACCTTGTTCACACGATTTGATAAGAATAGTACACTTTCGGATCATGTGTCTGTGATACATGCAGTCATTTCTCTGTAAGCAGAAAATGAAAGGTGGACAATTCAAGATGCAACATACCGTCGCTGCATTTACTGCTCAGTGATGTTGCGAGTTGAATTAAATTTTTCCCAGATCATGATGCAAACTCGACCAGAAATCATAATCTTGATTGCTTCTTGCAAATCATACTCTCATTCTGACTTGATTCTCCCGATGGCAGGCTTCGCTGTACAGCAACTGATATGTCCCTAGCAATTATGTCTCAAGTCCTGCCAAGTGCCAATGGTGTTCTAGCTAGTTATACATTTATGATGTCCCCAAAGGTCAAAACAGCATCACTTTACAGATTAATAAATTCTTCAATTTGTGTAAGGAGCAGGGATGCGGCAGATGCCATGTTAGATATTTGCATCAGATAATTAGGCATGTGTTCTAATGGCTACACTTTTTTTTTTGTGCGACTAAGCTCTCCTATATTTTGCAAAATAATCATCATATGTTTTGGTGTCTTTAATTTGTGGAAGCTAATACATGCTGCAGTTTAGTTAGTGCCTAGATGTTGATCTTTTTGAGGTTTTGCTTTACATGAATGTAACATGTGCAGGTTGGTAGTTCAGGAAGCCTGGAGAAAAATATGGTTCTGCCTTTTATCAAGGATATCCAAAAGTTTATATGTACCAAAACACCGGCTTTACCAGAAACTTCTTTTGAGTTGGTATGTGAAAACAGTTATTCTCAAAACTGAAAAAAAGGACTTGATTCACGTATGATTAAGCTTCTCGTTTTATGTTCAGCTTAGAGAAGTGATCCCAGATTTCGCATCTATGGTCCCACCGTCCCCAGTGCAGCAGGGTGGCAAGAACAATGGCAATGACCAGTCGTTCTGCAGCATCAGCCCTGATCATGTAAACACAGAGAGGCATGGGTGCCATACAGATAGTTCTGATTTTCAGCGACAGAAGGATCCTATGGAGCGAACTCCAGATTTGCATGAACCATCTAGGCTGTACAATAGGTGTTACGATCGCCCTCAAGAAGATACCATTGGTGTCAGTGTCAGGTCCGCACAAACGAGTCCAAGTAAAGATAGTAGAAAAATGTCCATTACAACTGAGCCTGCTTCAGCTAGCTGCAGTGCTGCTTTGCTCCGAAGTAATACTGAACTTATGTCAAAGCAGGATGCGGTGGAGACTACCATGTCCCAAGAAAAGAGTCCTACTACCATTCTTCAGCAAGAATCCTGTGGAGACAAGTACAGAAATCCATGCCACGATAATGATGGAGAGAGACCACATGGTGATGACACCAACATTCATTTATCAAAGAATCTCAGTCATGAAGGATTGACCATGCAGGCTATGGTGGCTCCAGATTCTGACAGAACTAATGCTTTATGGACAAATACATTTGAAACGAATCACTTGCCTGAGTTTGTTGCTGCAGATGTTACAGGCGTGATGACAGAATTACATGGCAGAAAAACCCAAAGGAATTCACTGCAACATGACAGTGGCGAGACAGCAGTTCAAGTTCTGGATGAGGGTAGTGCCAGGATTCAGCTAGTGGAAAAGGGTCCTGGTCATAATGAACTGAATCTGCAAACTGCTGGTGTTGTACCTTCTGTAAGCTGCAACAGGGCTGTTCAAGGAGATAAATCTGAAACCAACCTTCAACAAGAGAATGCTACAGGGCATTCTAAAATATTTGAGAAGAATGGCGTTAAGGCTCATCTCGAGGTCAGTTGTGCTGACAAAGCTAATCCAGCACTACTTGATGATGTCAACATCTTGGAAAATAATACATCCGGTGGTAGGCAGACTGCTCTAGATTCTCCTTGCTGCAATGTGCCGTCCTCTAGTCAGGATAAAGATGCCAATGGTTCCATCAAGGGCCTTACGGAGCAAGATTTGTGCATAAAATGTGGTAAAGATGGACAGTTGCTGAAATGTAGCAGCTGCTCATTAGCCGCCCATGATGGCTGTTTTGGTTCACCAGTGACTTTTGATGCTTCTGGCCAGTTTCATTGCCCTGTATGCTTCTATACTAAAGCTACCGAAGCATATCAAAAGGCTAAAAAAGCATATTTGGAAGCTAGGAAGAACCTATCTGCTTTCCTTGGCACAAAGCAATTCCCAAAGCTAGATGAACAATCTACTGGAAAACAACAAATAGCTACCAACAGCAAGGATCACTTGAATGAGTGTAATACATCCAAAAGGCAAGGTAACCATCAATCTGAAGCGGATAATCTTTCTCATATGGATGAAGAACCTAGTCTGCAGAGGAATAAGCAGAGAACAAATGATACAAGTGTTGCGTGTCCTGAGGATCAGTTGAATGGGTGTAATACATCCGAAAGGCAAGGTAACCATCAGTCTGAAGCTGACAACCTTTCTCATAAGGATGAAGAACCTGGTGAGCAGAGGAAGAAGCAGAAAACAAATGATACAAGTGATGCATGTCCTGAGGAGGATCAGTTGAATGGGTGTAATACTTCCAAAAGGCAAGGTAACAATAAGTCTAATGCATATAACCTTTCTCATAAGGATTTAGAACCTGGTCAGCAGAGGAAGAAGCAGAAGACAAATGCGACAAGTGATGCTTGTTGTGAGGAGGTAATCACTGAAAAGGCATCTTTTGGTCTGAATTCTAATATTGCACCAAATAAAGATTCTGTACTCCAAAATAAAAGAAAACAAGTTCATGTTACAGAGCATGAGCAGTCTGTGGAAAATGCAGAAGCCCATGAAGATGGTAACGGCAATTCATTTTGTGAACCGCAACATTCATCTCAGAACAGATGTAGTCCTGTTGTCAGTCAGAATGTTGAGGCTGATAAACATGTCAGTCTTACAACTTCTCATGAGTGTGAAAGTTCCGATGAAATAGAAGCTACGTCTTCAAATGATTCTGGCAAGCAGTTGTCACCCCTTTGGCGAAACATGAGACACCACAAAGCAAAATTTCAAGAAAAGGAGACTGTAGTATCAAAAAATTCTAAAAAGGCATTGGGATGCCAGGATCAGCACATGCCTTCACCATCAAGAAAACGGAAGTATGCACCACCCAAGCGTTAGTAAGTGTTAGGACGGTGCTTTATAAACACTTCTTTTCCTGATTCTATTCTTTGGATTAATTAAAAATGTCTTTGAGACTGATTAACCTAGAATTAAGTGACATTGAACATCTTTTTAGACTTGTGATAAAAGAGTTGTAGGGTGGATGTTTATGAGATCAAACCTACTGAGTCCCAGTGCTCTTGCAAAAGCACTTTCTATTATTCGAAGTTCTTAGTTCAACACCATAGATAGTATGGTGCTAATTAGCTTCATGATGATTGAATGTTGTATCTCTAGAGGAAGTGGCAACTCTATGTCATGATATTGATACAAGGTAAGTTGCCTCTGTATTCATGGTTAATTTCAAATTCAAGAGCTTTTGAGAACTCATGGTCAGAATGAAGTTACATACGGGATAGTGAAGTGAAGACTGTAGTTAACTGAATATGGTATTGAATGCTGGCATATATTAAGGCACGTTATTATTTTAAAGCAGTTTTGCACAAGCACAACTGGGCATTACTCTCGTCTGTGAGAGAATGCCTGCATTAACATAATCTGCACACATAGAATGGTAGTGGAAATGTATATTTTGCTATTTTTCCCTATATTTCATTTAGAGTACTAATGTTTCTTAGCACGGAGTGCTATTCGGATGCTTTCCAGTTATTGTGAAATTTTCTGTATTTTGAAGTGTACAATTTAATAGCGTCCGTTTTTGTAATTCCAAAAACTGAGCCATATCTGTCTTTGCAGCTGTAATCCTGTTGCACCAGCTGGAAGGCGCTCAAAGCTCTGTTGGACAGAAGAAGAAGAGCAAGCTTTGAGGGTACGCATACCCACCCCAGGCTGTTAAATTTCATTACTTATGCTGAAATCTTGCACGACTGAACTTTCCTTGTTACCAATGTGTATGTACTCGTGTCCTTGCTAGCATACTAACATCAATTCATTGGCTATTCTGGCTCAGGATGCAATGTTAAAATTCACCCCAAAGGACGATGAGCTGATTCCATGGATTCAGATATTAGAATATGGTAGGAATGTGTTTCACAAGGCACGCCTCCCGAGTGATCTGAGAGTCAAATGGAGGAATATGAAGAAGAAATCAGAATCCTAGTATTGACTGGCCATCTGACACCTTATGCAGCAATTGTGCCATGTCTGCCTAACCCATTATTAACCTCCTCGAGCTAGCCACTTGTTCATCGGACACCTAATGCAGCAAAGGAGCAAGACGAGGAGGAGCTGGTGCTGGGGTTGGATATCACCTAGTCCTCAGGGGAGCAGCAAGAGTGAACGGAGCACGCGGCGGCCAAGGAGGCGCGTGGTGCAGCCGCCCAAGAAAGCCAGGAACGCGTCTGGTGGCGACAAGGAGCCCGATTTCCTCGGGGAGCCCTTCAACGCCGATGAGGCACGCTACCAGCAAGGCCCCGCAAAGAGGTATGTACGCCGGTGTCTGTCCCGGATCTGGTCTCCGGCTTTTCCCTTCGGTGGGTGGTCTTGTGTTGAACCGTGTACGTTGTTGCACAGGCCAGATGAGGAGGACGACGTCATGGCGCGGTGCCAATACCGCTCTGCCAAGGTTGACGACGTAGTCTACACGCTGGGCGACGACGACTATGTCATGGTAACAGATCTACTCTGCATCTCCTGTTCCCTGGCTTTCTTCTACCAGAAAAATTCCCTGCATTTTCTGATTGCAAAATAAGTGTATCTGCAGGCTATCTATGCCATGACTGGTTGTAAGCCTGTTAAAAGTGCTTGCTCACTAGCTTAGGCCAACTCCACCGCGCGACCCTATCCTGTCCGGCCCCGTCCGTTTGGGGTAAAATGGACAAAGGAGGCGGCCCAGCGCGCGACGGCCCGGACCCATCTTGTCCTTTTTGTGTCCGGGCCGACCCATTTCGAGCGCAAACTTGCGCCGGGTTTGGGTCGCGACGGACACCAAACGGACGCGCGCCTCGTCCGCGTCGGGGCCGCGTGGCAGGCGGCCACCTACCTCCCACCCGCCCACATCAATGCGCACGAGCGGGCGGCCCCACCTGTCATCCGCACGTCGAACGGTCGCCGTCCTTCTTTAAGTGGGAAGCGGGGACGGGTCGTCGTCCACACTGCCCCACGCCATCCCGCGGCCTGCTCGAAACCCGAAAGCCCCAGTCCCAAACCCTAGCCAACATCT
>NW_024116784.1:0-6593 GCF_003073215.2 Triticum urartu
GGCCACGGCATCGACGGGCACCGCAGGAGCGTGTGGGAGTCATTTTTTTGGTTTTATGTTAATTATGAACTGGGCCGTTTAAGTGGACTGATAAACTGGGCCGTTTTGTGGCCGTAACCCCTACATATATGTTTTATGTTTTTTTAACTGCGTTTATTTACTTTTTTAGTCATTTCATTTAAGTTTTTAATTTTTTTTTATTCACGTCCACCCCGGACAGGTTTTGGGGTGCGGCCGCGCGTTGGGCGCACCCACGACCCATCGGACAAACGCGGACATGGGCGAACCCATCGGCGCCCCGAAGGGACAAAATCCGGCCAAACCGGACGTCCGTTTGGGGTCGCGCGGTGGAGTTGGCCTTAGCGTGTTCTCCCTGAACTTCAAATACACCGAGGAAGTCTGCTTTCCTCCGTGAAACTCATGTACTTGTATTCTGTTGCTTCGTTCGTTCATTGTAGCACGGGGGAAACCCTTGTTTTTGTAAAATAATACTCCCTCTGTAAAGAAATATAAGAGTATTTAGATAACTAAAGTAGTGATCTAAATCCTCTTATATTTCTTTACAGAGGGAGTAGTAATTGCTCCGCTTGCATAGAATAGCTACTGTTTACATCTGTATACAGATGGCTTGACACATGCATAAAGATGCTCCCGATAGGATTTGAAGCGGGGTAGTTTAGAACATTTGGATTTTCTTACAAAGGCTCTATTCATTTCTGGCATTATGATTTTTCGATTGTATGATGGATGCTCTAAATGTTGCTTAACCTGGACCTAACTTGCAAAGTTAGTACTTGTTTACACCCTGTTCTTCACTGCAAACTTATATGAATCTATGGCTCTTTATCCAAAAAGTTCCACTTTGATTAAAATGCGTAAAGATCAGATAGTTGAGCTCTTATATTGCTATCACTCTTTATAATCACTGTATCTTAAATCGTTGTTTTCTTTTGCCATTCACAAGCTGGGGAAAATGAGGCTGATTACATTGGCCGAATAACTGAGTTCTTTGAGGGTACCGACCAGTGCCACTACTTTACATGTCGTTGGTTCTTTCTTCCAGAGGACAAGGTGCGTATTGATTAAGCGTTGTGGTAGTATGCACTGTCTGTACTGATAGCATAGAACTAATAGTTATCTTGTACTCCCTCCATTCCAAAATAGATGACTCAACTTTGTACTAACTTTAGTACAAAGTTAGTACAAAGTTGGGTCATCTATTTTGGAACGGAGGGAGTAGGTGATATCCAGAACCAAGCTTGTCCAAATGTACGTGCGTTCTCCGTGAGGAAAGAACGATAATGTGCTCCGAATGTAGGTGTATGTTCAAAACTTGGTTAGAACACGCGCGCGCAACACACACACATACATTAGTATTTGATTTGGTGAGATGTATCAAATTAATAGTCATTAGCTGAATATATAATATAATTTGATAAGATTCACCAAATCTTGTACTTTTACTGTATATGTATTCGGTTAATGAATACTAATTTAATACTCCCTCTGTTCACTTATATAAGACGTTTTAGCAAATTCAGACAGTGTACTAAACAGTTCAAACCCAGCTGTCTGAAACGCCTTATAAAAACGAACGGAGGGAGTACATATCATCAAATCAAATAAACATAATATATAAATGTGTTAATTCACTTATTGGCTATTCATTTCATTAGATTCACCAAATTTTGTACTTTAATGTGGTGAATCAGCTATAAAAAGCCTTGCCCATTTCGTTTGTTCTCCTCCAGAACTCACAAATCACACAACAATCGACAACTCTCTCCTTAAACACTGCAACTAGTTAAGATGAGGACTACACATGTGTTGTTTCTGGCCCTCGCCTTACTCATGCTAGCATCAGGTACTCATTTGTTCTTGTAATACATTTCTGCACAGTTTCATCCAACAAATAATGGCCATGTTGTGACCATCCTTTTCTTCATGGAGATTTTGCAGATGTGGTAACAGAGGCGTCAATGGATGATAGCGTTAAAATCTTGAGGTGTGCGGCAACCAGTATACCATCACCACAGCCATGTGACAACTTCACTTGCGAACTGGCATGCTTCAACCTTATAAAGCTGCCCAAACAAGGAAAGTGTACTGATTTCCAATGTAAGTGCATGATATGCGAAGACACCTCTCCACTATAATGACAAGTGGGTGGAAACTAGCTAAGGTAGGATGACATGTTCAATGGAATGATGCGAGGAAATCGAAAATGGTATAGCAGCATGGTTGTTCACTAATAATCGACATATTATGAAGAATGATGGATTTGATCTAGCTTCTTGAATGATCTAAAATTATGAAGCTATTGCTACATAATGTTTATGTGTATTTCTTCGGGCATATTATGTTAGAATATTTGGGCTTGGCCCAATAGCTAAATCCTAATAAATCTCAAAGGCCAATGAATAAATGCAAGAGTGGAGCTGCAATCTTTAATCCCACGCCGCAAGTGGAGGTCGTGTGAGACCAACTTATATAGTGGAGTCTCCCCGCTGAAGTACCTAGTGGGCCTTGGATCCCAATGGACCTGAATTGAAAATAATAATTTAGAAAATTCAAAAAGAGTCAAAAATTCCTGAAGCCTTTTGGAATCAAACATGATCAGGTATTACACTCAGTGTGAAAAGTTTTGTGAAGTAATAGCTTTGAGCCTTTGACCGACTCCATGGCCAAGAAAACAAAATTGCGAGTACAAAAAGTGTGAATAGTAATTTTTATGTAGTGTTGATTTTTTTCCGCCCAGAATATCATGACAGCCATTCATTCTCCAAACTTTTCACATGAGTGTAACACTTGATCATCTTTGATTCCAAAAAGTTTCAGGAAATTTCGACTCTTTTTGAATTTTGTATTTACAGATCAAGCGGCCTAGCTTCTTGAACTATACTATAAAATTATGAAGCTATGCTACATAAGGTTTGTGTGTACTTTCTATCATGATCCCGGTAGTTACAGATCAAGCGGGACATCTCTCACAAGTTCCAGGAACAACTCTCTACACCACGGGGAACAATTCTCACCTTTCACAGGAACAAGTACAGAGAGAGGAGGGATTCGAGAGGGGAAGAGAGGAAGGCATGTGCTGTTGATCTGGCTTCGTCTGAAACAACACTCTCATCTTCTTCAGTTTCAGAGAACAGTGTGTTTTGGGTGGTGTGTTCGTTTGGATGGGTGGTGTGTTTGTTTGAATGGACGGCGTTGGAGATGCCCTGAGCGGTGCGTGGATAAGAAAATGGTCTAATTATATCTCATCTAGACGTGAGATAATACCTTACATCTATCGTATGACGTCGGCACTGTTTGTGGCCCCTTTTTGTTTGTTTCTCTTTTGTTTGTCTTGGGCCTATTTGCTTGTCTCGATTTTTTTGTTTGGTTGTGCGACTCCTGGGCGTTGCATCTAACTGTCACGCGCCGCACGGGGAGCCCCCCTCTATTTCTTCTAGGCCAAATAGGCTTATATACCAGAAGACGGGCACCGGAGACTGGTCAGGGGCCCGCTACCCACCAGGGTGCGCCAGGGGGGGGTACCCTGGTGCCTAGTGGGCTCCTGGGTGGCCCCCTCTGGTATTTCTTTTCTCCGGTGATTTTTATATATTCCAAAATGAATCTCCGTAATATTTCAGCTCATTTGGAGATGTGCAAAATAGGTATCTCTGACATAGCTTTTTTAGGTCCAAAATTCTAGTTGCCGGCAATCTCCCTCTTTGTGTAAACCTTGCATATTATGAGAGAAAATGCATTAGAATTACTCCATAAAGTGTTATATTGATCGAACCCACTATAAATAATAGTAGGAAAATATGATGCAAAATGGACGTATCAGAGGTGATGACATGTTGTGTGATCATGCACAACATGATCATCAAGGATGAGGGTGACGATGCTACCGTAGCTATGGAATTTGAGAACATTGGTGATCATATCCAACTTTCGGACCAGAATCCGGCCACATTTGAGGAGTTTATTCAAATGCATCAACAAATTTGGCATCGACAAACTCACGAGCAACTGAAGGAAGATCTGATTGAGCATCAGTGAGTGGTGAAAGAGGATAACCATGTTGGGGTGTGATATTTGAACTTTTTAAAATTTGAACTAGTGCTGCATGCGGCTATTTGAATGTCAGTACCCTTTGCATGCGGCTATTTGATCGTGCGGACATGAAAAATAATGAGAAAGGCCGGATGTATGCGGCTAAGGTTGGCTGGCGTCCTCCCGCATCTGTGTCCACGGACTGGGGCCCCTGTTCGTGCACGGATGCGGAAGGAAATTTACGGGTTGCTGTTGAAGATGCCCTTATAGTTCGAAGAGTCACCTCATGACCATAAAAAAGAACCAGGGGTTATCTCTCTCCACCGACACTCTCAATTCTCTCTTATGTTCTTTTTCATCAATTAACGAGTGATCTCAACACGCAACTGGCCATACCCGTGATTTATCTTACCCAACTATATGTCCATTTTCACATTAACTCAGTTGATCTGGTTTGCAAGTCCACCCAACATGTAACTAGGAAATTATTTTTTTGTCTCAGTTAGAACTCTCCCTCGACATACAACTGGGGTCGTCATTTTTTCCCAATTACAAGTCCACCGTCAATACGTAACTGGAACTATCAGTTGTAAGTCCACCTTCATCACGCAACTGAGGTAAAACCTTTTTTTCAATTGCAAGTCCATCTCGACTCGCAGCTGGGGTCTGACCTTTATTTTCTCACATACAAGTGCACCCTTGACTAACAACTGCGTCTCGTCATTTTTTGTCGCAGTTTCAAGTCCATCTTTGACTCACGAGTCAAGCCCGACTTTTTTGTCCCAATTGCAAGTCAACCCTCGACTCGCAACTGGGGTCCGACATTTTTCCCAGTTATAGTCCCACCCTCGACTCGCAACTGGGCCCCGACATTTTTTCCTAGTTGCAAGTCCAACCTCGACTCGCAACTGGGGCCCGACCTTTTTTTTCCAAGTTGCAAGTACATCCTCGACTCGTTATTGGGACCCGACATTTTTTTCCTAGTCGCAAGTACAGGCTCGACTAGTAATTGAAGGCCAACCTTTTTATGTCCCAGTGGCAAGTCCACCCTCCACTCGCAACTGAGACCCGATATATTTTTGTCCGAGTGGCAAATCTACCCTCGACTCGCAACTTGGTCCCGACCTTTTTTGTCCCTGATGCAATTCCACTCTCGACTCGGAACTACGGCCCGATCATATTTTTTGTCCCATTTGCAAGTCCACCCTTGACTTGCAACTGGGGCCCAACCTTTTTTCGTCACAGTTGCAAGTCCACTCTCGACTCACAACTGAGGCCCGACCTTTTTATGTCCTAGTTGCAAGTCCACCATCGACTCGGACCTGGGGTCCAACATTTTTTTGCCCAAGTTGCAAGTCCACCCTCCACTCGCAACTAGGGCCCGAGCTTTTTATGTCCTAGTTGCAAGTCCACCCTTGACTCGCAACTGGGCCCAATCTTTTTTTGTCCCAGTTGCAAGTCCACCCACGACTCACAACTGGGGCCAACCTTTTTTGTACCAGTTACAAGTTCACCCTCGACTCTCATCTCGGGTCTAACCTCTTTTTTGTCCCGGTTGCAAGTCCAAACCCAACTCTCAACTAGGGCCCGTCCTTTTTTAATCCCAATTGTGAGTCCACTCTCGACTTGCAACTAGGGTCCGGCCTTTTTGTATCAGTTGCAAGTCCATTCTTGACAGGGAACAATCCGAAGATGCGCCGATCCAAGTAGCTAGGATACATTTTGTTCTTCATGTTTTTTCTGTTTTTTTCTTTTATCATTTTTTGCTTCATTGTTTTCCTCTCCTTTTATCTTTTTCCTATTTTTCAAATGTCGATCGCATTTTTTTGTTTTTTCTGATTCTTTTTCCATAAATTAACAAGTTTTAGAAATTTTTCCAAAATTCATAAATTTTCTTCATTTAAAAAAATCATGTTTATAAAAAATTAGAATTTTCAAAACGTGTTCATGTTTTAAAAAAATTGTTTGTGTTTTTTTCAAAACAAGTTCAAATTGTTTGAGACAATGTTCGCATTTCCAAAACTTGTTTGCAAATTTTTAAAAACGTTCAGCTTACGAAAATGTTTGTTTGCAATTTTTTAAAATGTTCAACTTCAAGAAGGCTTCGGCTGATACGAAAACATTCAGCTTACGAAAATACAAGAGCAGGCGTTCCAGTCCAACCCGGCGTGCGCCGCCCAGTCGCTAACGTCAAGAAGGCTTCGGCTGATACCACGACGTCGAGTGCCCATAACTGTTCACGCGTAGTTGGTTAGTGCGTATAGGCCAGTGGCCAGACTCAGATCAGATACCCAGATCTCGTTAAGCGTGTTAATTAAATTAACCGCGGACGCCGACCAGGGCCAGGCCCACCTCTCTCCTAGGTGGTCTCAACCTACCCTATCACTCTGCCACAAAGGTTCACTCAGAGGGCCGTCAGGACAAACGTCCTTTCGGACCCAATCCGTGAATCACTCGCGGGTACTCTATGAGCCGACCCGACTTTAGTCACCACATGTATCATGTATAAAGTATATAGTATATACCCGTGATCACCTCCCGAGTGA
>NW_024116785.1:0-9557 GCF_003073215.2 Triticum urartu
TATTGCCTAGCTTGCCTTCCACGCCAAGTAGAGTCCCATCCGGACACGAGAGGAACTCTTCAATCTTGTATCTTCATAGTCCAACAGTCCGGCCAAAGGATATAGTCTGGCTGTCCGGAGACCCCCTAATCCAGGACTCCCTCAATGACCGTTAGGCATTTCGGTGGGACCGATATGATCAACTCGGTGGGGCCGATGTGCTAGGGTTAGGGTAAAACTTCATCTCAGTTTAACCAATTACACAAACTCGGTGAGACCGATTTTGGTAATAAGCAAAACAGAGAGTTGGTCAGGCAAACTCAGGGGACCGATTGCTTATCTCGGTGGGACCGAAATAATTGCAACAGGAAACAGAGAGTTTGCAAGCCCATCTCGGTGAGACCGAGATCCCATCGGTGAGATCGAATTGATTAAGATTTTTGGCAGTGGCTATGTCAAGTGAACTCGGTGGCGCCGGATGTATCAAATCGGTAGGGCCGAGTTTGACTTTTGATTTGGGACATATGTGGATATAAGAAAGTGGTTGAGGGCTTTGGAGCATATCACTAAGCACTTTGAGCAAGCAAGCCATTAGGCAACACCTCATCCCCTTTTAATAGTATTGGCTTTCCTAAGGACTCAATGTGATCTTGGATCACTAAACTGAAAATGTAGAGCCTTGAGCTTTTGAGCTTGAGCCAATCATTTGTCCTTAGCATCTTGAAGAGGTTCCACATCCTCTTGTCCACGCCACTCCATTTGTTGAACTTATCTGAAATATACTAGATAAAAACATTAGTCCAACAAGAGATATGTTGACATTAATTACCAAAACCATCCAGGGAGCACTTGTGCTTTCAACATGGTCTGACGCCAATGGGGAGGAGTTGCTCGAGTCCTTCAAAATCCACCGACTAGCTTGATGATGGACTACGAACTCCGAGATTTTTGTTTTTGCCATGCTAGGGTACGTAATGAACATAAAAGCGAACAAAAACTTTTGTTGTGTATCTGTTCTACTTATTTGGGTTTGAGTTATCAGTCATGAATCCTCAAACCTCATGAATGTTGCTACTCTCCAAGGTTTTATTGACCTTATGCATATCACTTAATCATATGTTTAATTCTTTTAGTCATTTGTCGCTTGGTTCATGGCAACTGGTGTTTGCTCCGTAGAGAAGCACGGGTAATTTCTTACCTAATGCTCATTATTGATTGCCATGTAATGTATTTCTTAATACATATATTAGTTGCGAACATGCATGGTGGGAAGGTGGCATGCAGGGACAGGAGCAACCTACCCTCCCATGAAACAAGTCCACAGTCAAAAGCGAGCGGAAGTATGAGGGGCGGTGTATGGACTAGGTGCAAGGGACGGTGTATGGAACATGTGTGGAGAGGGATTCACGGAGGGCGGCCCTCACGAGTGATCAGGTGGACACTTCACCCATCTTTGGCAAGGGCAGAAAGGAGGATAAGCGGCGACACGGATGGGACACTATTGAAATGGAGGACAGGGACTGGGGGAGGGGGTCCTTGAGGCATGCTTATTAGGGTAGTGGCATATGATTCTTTTCTCCCGTTGAACACATGTGCATGTTTGCTAGTATGTCATAAAAGGAGAAACAATGTTCTATTATCCATTATAAGATATAACAATAGTACCATTGTTTCATCTGTATGCACTGTTACAAGATACAAGAAAAGTACCATTCTTTCATCTGTACATAGTTTTACATGGCACTTTTTCCTTCCTCGGACTCTTGCATAAATGCCCAGCCACTTTGATACTTATTTTATTTAGTTGGCATGTGAACTAGGGAAGGCATGCTTCAAACGATATGCGACACCGCCTAGGATGAGTTGAAGGGACAAAAGAGGAAGGAGTATATAACTATCTCAGTCTGCCCTGAACGTTGGTTGCGAAAACAAATTTTGTGGTTGTGTTACCTTATTGTATTTTTAAACCATCTCCTCACACAATAGAATGTTCTACAGTAGAAATACCTTAATGATGTGCACTGTTTTGCACTTGGAATGGATTATGTTCTTACATTGTGAGTGCATGTCTTTTAGAAAATTCCATGTCTGATTTTACAGTGCACTGTGTGTTTCTTGTCATTTCCAGCTAGGAAGATTCTCAAATGTCTTGAATTTATAGAATAATTGCAAGATCATTTAGGTTAGACCAGATTTAATTTTTTTCCTTTTTTTGATAATGATCGATTTGCTTCCGTTTAAGAAAGATTGAGTCCATTGATACCTGGCATCATGCAAGGTAATAAAAAATGTTTGACTAGACAAATAGAACGTGAGTATTTTCTATATCAGCAAGGAAAATGAACATTTAAGGAAAGCAGCCCATTGTTCTAAAAAATTCAATACCTACACCTGATGCATAAAAATCATATATTTTATGATTCCACTGATAATATTGGTGACTCTAAACATTTTATTTTAGCTGTGCATCATTGCGCAAAAAATAAGATGATGCACATTATTATGGGTTATCAAAATTGGGCTAAGCTTGAAAAGTATTCAATAATTCGGCCCATAAGCTGCAGCAGCCCACCTCCCTCCTACGATGTGGCCTAGTGGCCAAAAACGTTTCCATCAAAAGAAGGAAAAAGGCCCAAACAAATTTCCATCTGCATCGCCCCATTCCTGGCCCCTGCCCATCGCAAAGATCAGAATGACCGCGGCCTGCCACAAAACCCTCGGTCTAAAGTGGACCAGCCCCAGCCCCTGCCTCGGTCTAAGTGGACCAGACTCTAAACCCGACGACAACAAGCGATGAGTTGAGAAAGCTCACCCGTGGACCAGCCCCTGCCTCAGCTCCTCCCTGTCCTCCAACGCGCCCCGCTCCAAGCCTCCAGCAACCAGTGCGCCTCGCCTTTTCAGACCGGCAGGCACCAGTCCACAAACTGACAAACAGCGAGTCAGCGATGATACGTTCAATTTGAATTAAATCCCCTATATTTAGTAGCTATTATGCTTTTGCAGTAAGTCGGCGACAGTACAATGCGATTCTCTCGGTAGCAACTGTCATTTATAAAGAAGCTATAACTGGTTTTACAGTTGCACTCTATGTTTCTTGTCATTTCCAGCTAGGAAGATTTCTCGAGTTGTCTTGAATTTATAGAATAGTTACAAAATCATTTAGGTTACAACAGATTTAATCTATCCTTTCGGATAATGATCGAGTTGTTTCCATTAAAAAAAGATTGAGTCGATCCTGACAAATTGACCATGAATATTTCCATATCAACAAGGAAAATGAACATTTAAGGAAAGCAGCCCATTGTTCTAAAAAAAGTCCAATACCTACACCTGATGCATCAGAATCATATATTTAAGGATCCACACGGACACTATTAGTGACCCTAAACATTTTATTTAGATGTGCATCATTGCGCAAAAAAGAAGATATGCACATCATTATGGGTTATCATCGGCGCAGCAAAGCGCATGTATGCTTGTAGTATATATAGACAACAACCAAAATTGGGCTAAGATTGAAAAATATTCAATAATTCAGCCCATAAGCTGCAGCAGCCCACCCCTTTCTCCAACGTGGCCTAGTGGCCGAAAACGTTCCATCAATCAACAAAAGGAAAGGAAGAAAGCTCAAACATTTTTTTATCTGCATCGCCCCGTTTCAGCCACTTCCCATCGCAAATATCAGAACGACCGCGTCCCGCCACAATCCCCAATTCAAAAAACCATGGTCTAAAGTCTAAACCAACGACAACAAGCGATGAGTTGAGAAAGCTCACCCGTGGACCAGCCCTTGCTTCAGCTCCTCCCAGTCCTCGAACGTGCGCCGCTCCAAGCCTCCAGCAACCAGTGCGCCTCGCCTTTTCAGACCGGCAGGCGCCAGCCCGCAAGCTGAAAAACAGCGAGTCAGCAATGGTACATTACAATTTGAATTGAATCCCCTGTATTTGGTAGCTATTATGATTCTGCAGGAAGTCGGCGACAGTAAATTGTGATTCTCTCGGTAGCAACTATCATTTATAAACAAGCTATAACAAGCTGAGAAACAAGATGGGGGAATCAAGGATGACGATATCATCACTCATTTATAAACCCTAAACTCATTTCTAGAAGAAAGAAAAATCACACATTTATTAAAAACTAAAGTATGTAAAGTTGTCATCTAATTTTTAAGCTTTCTTATCACTCTGTATCGCATCCGCTCTATATTATTTGAGATATTTACACCCTGATATGTTGAACAATTAGTACTCTACAATGTTATTATATTTCAGGAAGTTGTCAGGATATGATCAATTTTATACTCTCCAATCTCCATTCAGTAATCCTGATCGATTAGTACTCTATGGTTTTTTTTTATCAAATCTATTAAGCTATAAGTCAAAAACAAGGCATGGTATTGTTACAAAGATATAACCCAATCTGGAAATCCTGGGCACGCCCCTGAACCTAAAGAGCTCGCTCCTCTCTCGTTCAGGACAGACACCTGACCTAGACTGCGTATCCTTCTTTCCCACACGTTCCAGAGAGCAGCGATAAGAGCAGGGGAGAGAACTTTACCGGAAATGTCGCCAGATCTGTCGAGGACGAACTGATCCAAAATGGTGGACCGGCCAAGGTAGGCCGGACCAGAAGTTGGGGGGGAGACGATGGCCGCCGTGCCGCTGGGGGGAGACGATGGCCGCCTCGGATTGGGGGGGAAACTGAATTTTTGGGGGAGAACAGAGAAGAACGAGGGTTTGCAGTTTTGTAAAATGCAATTCATCTTTTCAATCCAAAAAAATGCAACAAATATCCAAACACTTGATGCAAATTCGGCTTTGGGCACTGCTTGATGCAAATTCAAAACCGTGCTATGATCAGCTTATTGGTTCCCCCATTTCCTATTCCCAAAGTGAAAGTTATATACAATATACATGCATCCACTGGCGACCACTGGCTAAAACCTCAAGTCCGTTCAAACTACCATGTTCGTGTGTATATCATCGTGGCCACCACAGCTCTGCCACCGAGGGAGTGATGAGCTTCCGCAAGTCGCCGGCAATGGCGAAGCAACCGGCCAATGTGACGGCTGTTATGAACAAGGGGACCCTGCCTCGCTGTTCTTGGACGTCTGAGGTGAAGAGGTGGTGGCCTCTTCAGGTTCAGTTCTGTCTTTCGACGTCAACTCGGACGGCTCCGTCAGGGTTTTCAGTGAGAGCGAGCTGCCACTGCCGACCTTCTGCTGCTCTTCCAGTATCCTCTGCAAGTATTTCGCGTGTTCTTCTATGCGTAGCTGCAGCTGCCTTTGCACCTGGCCAAGATTAAGCACGCAGATCATCAGAAAACCGACAATCTCCAGACAACTTTCTAAGATGAACTTCAGAGTTCAGACACATGTCGGAATTCTGACACGCATGACAACAGTGAACTGCATTTCAGAGCTTTAGACTACCTCTAGCTGTTCATGGAGCTGCTTCTGAACCTCCATTTGCATCCGTAGAGCTTCTGCCAAGTTCCTAAGAAAAGGAGAAGGGAAGAGATGTAAATTTGTAAGGTCAAGGTGTTTGCTATGCATGCACTCCGGTGTAATAATTCAGAGAGCTCACTTGTTTTTGAACGGATCGCTTCCACTGCTACCCGGTTGTACTTTCTTAAGGTCCGAGGAAGCCTTCTTTTCTGCAGACAACACCATGCATCAAAATTCAGAATCGCAAAAGGCGCCGATACCGATTACTTGTGAGCAATATTTATCTTCTGTGGTTTGTTTACCTTCTTTGATCTCTGGAATATACTTTGCGTGTCGGTACTTCTGTTCAGCAAAGACAGGCAAACTATAAGTAACAATGAAAAGAAGAAGACATGTTTGCTTTCATTTTCAGTGATGCGGGAAAATAACCCTGAAGTAGTACCTGCAAATGACTCTTTACATGGTAGATGGTCAGGCCTTCCACTTTCATAAGCTTTAGAACGCCCTTGGGAGTTGCTTCTGAAATAACAGATGTTGAAGTGAACTATTTAGAGTGGAAAACAGAAAATTTTATAAATACATTTGGGAAATGAAAGCAGAGCAGCCATCTTACTGTCAGGCCCTTCGAGCTTGTTCACTGCCTCTACGAAACGCTCGTGGAGCTCCAGTGTCCACCTCAATCTTGACTTGTTAGCTGCTGCAGATCCAGAAGATGACCGCGACGAGCTAAGCGGCAGTTTAGCCGGAGATCCTGGATTCTGCAGGCTCTGGTTGGAGCAGGATGAGACTGGAAGCGACGACATTTGAGGCGGCGGCGTGTCGTATATGTCCTGAACAACAGCATATCAGATGAAGAAGAATACTAGGAGTGAGTTTCGGAGATGCTGCAGAAGTTCAGTGGAGAGCTTTTCACCCTCACACTGCAATAAATAAAAATGCACCAAATGGCAATGGGCTCACATCTAATTGGGGGCTCTCCTCATTATCGGTGATGGCGATCCCTAGCTGCTCAGACAAGAACTGGAACTCCATCTGCTCGGCCTCGGCGAAAGCAAACGCTTGGTTTTCACCATGGAAGCTGCCATCAGAAGCATCTCCAGCAGAAAGATTGAGGAAGTCTTTTATGTCATCTGCCTGTTCAGCCTCGTCATGAACATTGCCTGTGTCACCACTGAGCTGCAGGGAGGAGGTTGATGACTGCCCTGGGAGAACCTGCTGCTCATACTTGGGAGGGTGAGGCAGGAAAGGCAGAGCACCCATTCGCCGGCAAGGCGCCGAGTTTGTCGAAGATGATGAGAATAAACTTGTGCAGAACGTTGAAGAGTTTGAGGCCATGGGCTCTGAAAAATTGGGGTGCGAGACATGAGACAATGGACTTTCAGGATCAGGCTCAGGGCTTCTTCTCTGAAGGTTAAATGGCAGGCTGCTTCTTCCCAGGCTCGACGTTCGGATCAGCTCGGTCTTGATGCCTGATGACTGACTGGTGGATGACAGATTATCATCCAACAGCCCAAGGTGGTCCAGTTTAGAGTCCAGCAGCTTATGAACTGAAGACTGTGTGGATCCACAAGCATAAGAATGCGTGGTTTTGTCCGGCGCGGCGATTGGCTTCACGGCAACAACACCATGGGAGCTCATGCTGCTTCAGTTGATTAGTGAGTGGCCTGATAATACACTGCCGAAGACACAAGAATTGATGACTGTTAGTACTTACCCAAACAAACAGTTCATTCAGAGTTTAAATGCAATTCAGAAAATGTATATACTGAAGCTTCTCGGGAAGAATTTTGTGGGCATGCAGAAGGAGCTTGTTTATGACCACAGAATGCATTTTATGCTTGAGCTACCATTAATTCACACAATGTCATGACTTCTGGGCAAGTGATGTAATTTGTGATGTGGCAACAGGATTAGATCTGAATGAGTAGTGGTGATTAGCACCGTTACTGCACACAGCACACACAGCACAGGCGCCAAATTCAGAGCATTAGAGGTCAAAAGGGATAAAAACAATAGCAGGCAGTTCGACACTTCTTGATGCTCCATTTGGGGCAAATAAAATCCACCTTTCATCGAAATAAGCAGGCAGTTCGATATGGTATAAAGACAAATTGCTGTTGTTTACCACAGCTCGTGAGAAATCCTGTCAGCGCTGAGAGAGGATAAACGGGAACAGAAATCTGAAAGAGGACAAAGGGGCACATCGACCGGAAATGGGAAAAACAAAAGGCAAACCAAATCAGGAAGCGAGCTTTATCCCCCCTTTCAAATCACATATTCCAGCACTAACCAACAGAATAGTTAAACCTAAAAAACCATTAGAAGAATGGTTAAATCTCGCCAGAACAACGCAAAGAACCATGGCTCCTACTGTAGATTGGAGCCGGGGAACCAATGAGATAAAATGCATGAGGGATCTGTGTAACCTCAGGCAGCCTCACCTGGATAGCCAGAGAAGAAGATGGACAGCAGAGCGAGGAGGAGATTCAGAATCTGCGAGATGGGTTGTACGGCTAATCTGATTCAGCCTCCACTCTCTTCTCTTCTCTTACCCAACAGCAGCTCCCTCCTCCCTAGAGGCTAGAGCTCTCTCTGGAGAGAGAGAGAGAGTCAGAGAGGCCTAAGAAAAAGTCCTATCTATCTCTCTCCCTGGAAATCATTGGTGTTTGGTGACTATACTGCACCTTTTCTTGTACTACTCCAACTCTATTCTGGTTGGCTGCTTTGCTTCGGTCTCTCAGATGGCCTGTTTAAATTTCCAGATTGCCTATGAGTAAATGTGTAGCCTTTCTTGTCCTATTTTTGTATATGTGTTTTGATAATTCATGATTTTCTGACGATGTTAGCTAAAATACGCTCCCTGTCAGCGCTTTTTTTTCTTTTTAATAAAACATTGGTAACTGGTGAGTGCAACCAATTATATAATAGAAAAAACGGGAGATTGTTAAGAGCAAAAGGCATCGCATATTGCTAAGAGTAAGATGGATGGAGCAAGCGACCATGACTTCAAATTAAACTAGTAGTGATAGTGTGTCTGACATAAGCATAGGGCTAATCAACCAGCGACAATAGAAAAAGTGTGAGATGCATGGAATCTGGGGCAACCTCTGATGCAATCGAGAGGGCAAGCGACATTGGCCACCCAGGAATCGGATTATATTATCAATCAAAACAACACAATGAGTGCTCCGGAAGAATCATGGTTAGCAGCTCGGCCCGGCCGGGCCCGGCTGTCATGCTCAGGCCAAGGCTAAAAAAAATGATGGAGCAAGAGGATGGTGTGTAAGTGCAAAGTCTGGCTCGAAAACGATGGCGATTTTGTTTAGCTTCATTCAGTGGTTAGTGCGACACATCTTGGAAAACAGAGTGGATAATAAGCGGGGCCGCTCGGTGTCAGTTAAGGAGTAGAATAAGTGGCAAGTGGCAACTAGGTTTGTGTAGACCTAGGATGATCCCGAGGTGCTTGGTGAGGGAAGCAAAGCGGACAAATTAAGCTAAACATGTAGTCACAAATCCCATCATTTTGTCTGTATGAGAAAACGGAAATGCTAATTGATCTTATAATTAGTAACTGCAACTTGTGTGAGCTCAGCCATGACTGTGACTCTGTTAGTGTGGTCTGGTTGGATCAATAATTGTAACGTGGTCAAGTGGCCACTCAAAATAAACAGAGAGGGGCTAATTAGTTAGAGCAACTCCAACGAGGCGACCCATTTCGTCCGTCTGCGTTCGTTTGGGTCGGCGCGGACAAAAGTGGGGGCCTAACACGCCGACCCAAACCCAGATTACGTCCGCTTCGCGTCCGCGCCGACGCATTTGCGACTAAAATTTGCGCCACAAATGCATCGGCACGGACGCGGAACGGACGTCACGCGCGCCTTCTCGGCGTTCGCCGCGTCCCCCACCTAGCGACCGTCCAACTACTCGCTGCTCACGCGATCAGCTTAATTTATGGGCACACGCGTCAGCGATGGTGGTCGTCCTTTTTTAAGTCGATCGTGCGGCGGGGCCATCCTCATCCAAACTCGCCGTTCACATCTAGCCCGCTCTGCTCCCCCGTCCCCGGGAAACCCTATCCACCACCACCACAGCGAGATGGGGCTCTATTACGCCGCCCGCAGTAGCAAGGCGC
>NW_024116786.1:0-16185 GCF_003073215.2 Triticum urartu
CTAGACGACTGATAAACCGGCTCAAAGCCGCAATCCGGCCTGCCAAACGCTGAACATCATTGATACATGCCAGTTTAGCCAAAGAGGTGATAGCTGCGATCTTCTCCGGGTTAGCCTCGATGCCCCTGTTAGATACCAGAAAACCCAAGAGCTTGCCTGCCGGAACACCAAAGATACATTTGTCTGGATTAAGCATCATCTTATAAACCCGGAGGTTATCAAAGGTTTCTCTTAAGTCATCTATCAATGTTTCCTCCTTCCTGGACTTTACCACAATATCATCCACATATGTGTGAACATTGCGCCCAATCTGCTTATGAAGACAATTCTGAACACAGCGTTGATAAGTCGCCTAGGCACTCTTGAGCCCAAAGGGCATGGGGACATAGCAGAAGGCTCCAAAGGGAGTTACAAAGTTGTCTTCTCCTGGTCCTTAACTGCCATTTTGATCTAATGATAACCGGAATAAGCATCCAGAAAACACAAACGGTCACAACCTGCCGTAGCATCAATAATCTGATCAATACGAGGGAGGGCAAAGGGATCTGCTGGGAAGGCCTTGTTCAAACCTGTGTAGTCCACACACATACGCCAAGTGTCGTTTTTCTTAAGAACCAGCACCGGATTAGCCAACCACTCCGGGTGAAAGACCTCCACGATAAACCCTGCGGCCAACAGCCGAGCTACCTCCTCACCGATAGCTTTGCGCCTTTCTTCGTTGAAGCGGTGGAGAAACTGTCTGACCGGTTTAAACTTAGGATCTATGTTAAGTGTGTGCTCAGCGAGTTCCCTCGGTACACCTGGCATGTCAGAAGGCTTCCATGCAAAGATGTCCCAGTTCTCACGGATGAACTCGATGAGCGCGCTTTCCTATTTGGGATCCAAGTTAGCGCTGATGTTGAACTGCTTGGATGAATCGCCAGGAACAAAATTAACCATCTTAGTGTTTGTGGCCGATTTAAACTTCAACTGGCGACTATGCGAATAAGCCTCTCGCGACTATGCGAATAAGCCTGCTGCTGGTTCAAAGCTATTTGAAGGAGCTCTCTGGCCCGTCGTGTCTCAATCGCAACTGGCGACTCGCCGTCCACTGGGAGTGCTGCTAATCGTGAAGCACGGCCACAATGTTGTCTAACGGGTTGGAGTAATGCCCCGGGGGCATTGGAACATACTGCGATACAACGTTGTTCTGACGAGACGGGTCCATCGTGCGCGGCTGAACCGACGCTCCTATTCCCGGCGCTTCCATCCGGTTTACCACTGGCTGGTTACTGGTTCCGGCTCCTGGTGTGTTGAAGAGATTTCTTGGCTTATAACCCGACGGGAGGTGCGACCGGTGTCTTCTTCTCATGACCTCCTCTGAGGCATTCTGATCCAACCTAAGCCGGTAGGCCTGAGCTTCCAACTCGGCCTGTTCTGTAGCCATCCTAACGTTCTCTGCTACCAGGTCCACTTTAGCCTGGGTTATCTGATCTTTCACCTTTGCGATCTATGCATTGTGCTGATCTCGGGCTGCTGCGTCCACCTCCGCGGCCATCAATGTTGCCAAAGCGTCGAACAAATCAGACAAAACTTGAGCGGGAGGCGGCGCTGAGCCCCCTGCTCCCGCTGGCGTTGCTGTTGCTGAACCGGAAAGCATTGCCGCGGCGGTGGATGAGTGATGCGCAGATAGTGTACCGATCATGAAGATAGCGACCCGGTTTGGCAGATCGAGAGGGTCCGGAATACTGTTGCCATCGGAACCTCCACTAATCCGGCTGTCCTGCAATTGATACAGCGATTCGGTCTCTCCGGTTAAAGACTCGTCATCAGAGCAGACAACGGTTTCTCCATCAGATGCCGGTCCATCCTCACATTCCACCCCGTCGATGACACCTACGAAACATGCCTTGCTATGGGCTGAACCGGGGAAGGGCTTGCACGCTGAGCCGGCTCGATGATGTCAGTGCAGGTGTCCGGCTCAGGGCCCGGTTCGCCGATCTTGCCGATGAAGACATGAATCCCACCAAAGGGGACCCGGTACCCATATTCGATTGAACCGGCCTCGGGACCCCATCCCGCGTCGTCGATGTAGAGCTTGCCGCGATGACTCTTCGTCATCCGGCCCATAGCGTATCCCTTGAGTCCATCAAAGCCGCCCTTCAAGAACTCGAAACCACCGTGCGAATGCCCCATGGTGGGCGCCAACTATCGTGGGTTTGTCACGGCGGATGTCCTCGTGCAAGGACTTCGTCATGGAGCCATCACTACGGGTTAGCTTAAAGGGGTTAAACCGGACAAGGGACACGAGGGATTTTTATACTAGTTCGGCCCCTTCGATGAAGGTAAAAGCCTACGTCTAGTTGTGATTGGTATTACTAGGGTTTTGATGACCAGGGAGCAAATCCGCTTTGCCTGGCTCTCGAGTTGTTGTCTGTTGTCCCTAAACCGCGGCCGAGTCATCCCTTTATATACATAGGTTGACGCCCGCTGGTTTACAGAGTCCCGAGGCCGGATCATAAACGTGTTCGGCTCGGTCTCTATTCCTCTAACTTACAATACAAGTTACATGACAAAGTTGGTTTACATCTACATGCCTTAACCCGCCTTTGGGCCTTGGGCCTTCGTAAAGCGCCACCATCCTCACATCTTCATGGGCTTCTATCTTCATGGAGCTAACCCGGCCACTCCTAGCCAGTTTACCTCCAGTAATCATATCCCCAACAAGGCCAATTGGACTCCGTTTGATTTTCCTTTTCTGTGATACTCTAAAACAAGGGAAAAAACAGAAACTGGCACTGGGCTCTGGGCTAATAGGTTAGTCCCAAAAATAATATAAAAGTGCATAATAAAGCCCATAAACATCCAAAACAGATAATATAATAGCATGGAACAATCAAAAATTATAGATACGTTGGAGAAGTATCAGGCTGCTAAAGTAGAGATGAGGCCTTTGCAAATTTGTTTTACACTTGCATCAATGACTCAAAAACCATTGAAGAGTTTGAGGAAACATGGCAGCTTTTCCTCTTTTTCTCAGCACAACCCGTATGCCTCTTTGGGGCCGATCAACTACAGCTTTTAACAAGGGTGGATGCATGAAGAATCCATGGTTAGATTCAGGCCATTGGGTCTTATCACACATAGCAGGGATTAGTTGGCCATAAGCTGCTCGAAACTTGTCAATGGAGTAGTACGAGTCCACATAATTCTGTATATGCGCACTGACAAGTGATGTGATGAATGCTAGAGCAATGTTTGCAAGGAAGGCCAGAAACTTGCCATTGTCTACAAGAACATGTGTTATCATGCAAGTTGACGACAAACCTAAACCCGCTGCCTCCCAATTGAGTAACTTCAGCAAGTTTTTCCGAGCTTTCTACCACCTCCAAGTTTAACTCTCTACTCTTTGCATTCAACTTCTTAATTATGTGGGGCAAAATTAAGCCAACTAACTTCTTTGCTACTTTTCTCCGGCGATTCCACGTGATCATAATCATCTGCCTAAGCTTGCCCATAAAGTCATCCAAGTTTAAAGACTTGTGGTGCTTAATCCAATTATTGAAGCACTCTGCTAGGTTGTTGGTTACATGGTCAACCTTACAAATGGTTGGGAACTGACTCCTAGTCCATAACCTAGCGTGCCACTTCCTAAGATATGCAGTTGCTGATGGCTTTGCTGTATCCATTGCAACCCAATATTTCTCAAATATATATTGATGGAAATATGCCCTAGAGGTAATAATAAAGTTGTTATTATTATATTTCCTTATTCATGATAAAGTTTTATTGTTCATGATAGAATTGTATTGACCGAAAACTTACATACATGTGTGAATACATAAACAAATACCGTGTCCCTAGTGAGCCTCTACTGACTAGCTCGTTGATCAAAGATGGTTAAGGTTTCCTAACCATAGACATGAGTTGTCATTTGATAACAAGATTACATCATTAGGATAATGATGTGATGGACCAGACCCAACCGTTAGCATAGCATATGACCGTTCAGTTTATTGCTATTGCTTTCTTAATGTCAAATACATATTCCTTTGACCATGAGATCATGCAACTCCCGGATACTGGAGGAATACCTTGTGTGCTATCAAACATCACAACATAACTGGGCGATTATAAAGATGCTCTATAGGTATCTCCGAAGGTGTCTGTTGAGTTGGCATGGATCAAGATTGGGATTTGCCACTCCGGGTATCGGAGAGTTATCTCTGGGCCCTCTCGATAATACACATCACAAGAAGCTTGCAAGCAAAGTGACTAAGGATTTAGTTAGGATATGATGTATTACGGAACGAGTAAAGAGACTTGCCAGTAACGAGATTGAACTAGAGATACTGACGATCGAATCTCGGGCAAGTAACATACCAACAGACAAAGGAAATTACGTATGTTGTCATAAAGGTTCAACCGATAAAAGATCTTCGTGGAATATGTAGGAATCAATATGGGCATCCTGGTCCCGCTATTGGTTATTGGCCAGAGAGGTGTCTCGGTCATGACTACATAATTCCCGGACCCGCAAGGTCGCATGCTTAACGTTTGTTGACGCTAGAGTAGTATTGGGATATTTGATGAGTGGTAACCAAATGTTGTTCGGAGTCCCGGATGAGTTCCCGGACATCATGAGGAGTCTCGGTATGGTCGAGAGGTAAAGATTTATATATGGGAAGTCATATTTTGGGTTCCGAAAAAGGTGCAGTTTTTTCGATATTGTACCGGGAAGCTTCTAGAAGGTTCCGAAGGATTCTGGAAGTCCACAAGTGGGTCCACCATGACCCAACGGATAGCATGGGATGCGAGGAGGCACCCTGTCCTTATTGGGCTAGGTGCACCAAGTCCTCAAAAGCCCATGTGGCTAGGTGAAAGATCGAGGATGTCGCCTAGAGGGGCGGGGGTGAATATGTGCTTAATTTGTCAAGCACAAAACCTACAACAACTAGGCTCACCTATGTGAACCAACAACTTATGCCAAGCAAGATAAACAACTAGGTGATAGAAAGAAATATAACATGAAACAATATGGCTATCACAAAGTAAAGTGCATAAGTAAATGGCTCGGGTAAGAGATACCCGAGGCACACAGAGACGACGATGTATCCCGAAGTTCACACCCTTGCAGATGCTAATCTCTGTTTGGAGCGGTGTGGAGGCACAATGCTCCCTAAGAAGCCACTAGGGCCACCGTAATCTCCTCACGCCCTCGCACAATGCAAGATGCCGTGATTCCACTAAGGGACCCTTGAGGGCAGTCACCGAACCCATACAAATGGCAACCCTTGGGTGCGGTCACCGAACCTGTACACTTTGGAAACACTTGGGGCGGTCAGCAGTATCCGTCAAATTGCTTGGGGCAATCTCCACAAGCTAATTGGAGACCCCGACGCTTGATCGGAGCTTTACACCACAATGATTGAGCTCCAAACACCACCAACCGTCTAGGGCGCCCAAGCACCCAAGAGTAATAAGCTTCTCAACTTGTAACTTCCACGTATCACCGTGGAGAACTCAAACCGATGCAACTAACGCAATGGCAAGGGCACACAGAGTGCCCAAGTCCCTTACTCTCAACTCCCACCAAAGCAACGAAAGCTATGGAGGAAAAAGAGAGGAAGAATACGGAGAACACCAAGAACTAGATCCAAGGGGTTCCCCTCACATAAAGGAGAAAGTGATTGGTGGAAACGTAGATCTAGATCTCCTCTCCCCCCCCCCCAAAAAAACTAGCAAGAATCCATGGAGGGATTGAGAGATAGCAAGCTCGAAGAAGGTTAACAATGGGGGAAGAACATGAGCTAAAGGGATAAGGCCCAATGGGGAAGAAGACCCCCTTTTATAGGTGGGAAAAATACAACCGTTATCCCCGTTCTTAGCCTTCAGCGGGCAGTACTACCGCTCAAGGGAGTGGTACTACCGCTGGCTGCAGCGGTACTGCTGCTCGGCCAAGTGGTACTATCGCTGGGACCGTGCACAACGCCAAAGGGAGAAGGGACAGAGGAGAGGGCCATTGAGCGACACTACTAGCGGTAGTAGGTGCGGTAATACCGCTTAATAGCGGTACTATCGCTCCTACTGCCCCTGAGCACCCCCGACACGAGACATACAGGTCTCGAGTCGAGGCGGTAATAGCACGGAACCGGGGCAATACTAGCGCCTGTGGCCCTAGGTAGTACTACCGCTGATACAGGGGTACTACCGCTTGAGGCTTTCAGCGGTACTACCACTCTGGGCCATGGTACTACCGCTGGCACCTCCCATATGCCACTTCCAAGAAAAACAGATGCTCCAGGAAAACCAGAACTGCCACAACTTTTGCAAATGAGCTCCAAATTGAGCAAACTCAAGCTTGTTGGATAGATGATGACGAGTAGCATCCAACAGCAAGAAACCTCCAAAAGAGAAGAACCGGTATAACCTCCAACATCGAAAACATCATAGAAGATGCATGTGAACTCCGTTTTCGATTAATTCAAGCTTGTCATCAAGATGACCATAAGCTCTAAGACTTAAGAAGAGAATGGGCAAAAACCCCAACATCAAAAACATCATAGAAGATGCATGTGAACTCTATTTTCGATGAACTCGAGCTTGTCATGAAAATGACCATAAGCTCCAAATCTCACAAGGAGAACAACCAAACAAGAACCAATAAAGATGATGCAAAAATAGAGGAAGAATACAAAGAACACCAAGAACTAGATCCAATGGGTTCCCCTCACATAGAGGAGAAAGTGATTGGTGGAAACGTAGATCTAGATCTCCTCTCTCTCCCCAAAACTAAAAAGAATCCATGGAGGGATTGAGAGATAGCAAGCTCGAAGAAGGTTAACAATGGGGGAAGAACACGAGCTAAAGGGATAAGGCCCAATGGGGAATAAGACCCCCTTTTATAGGTGGGAAAAATACAACCGTTATCCCCATTCTTAGCCCGCAGCGGGCGGTACTACCGCTCAAGAAAGCGGTACTACCGCTGGCTGCAGCGGTACTGCTGCTCGGCCAAGTGGTACTACCGCTGGGACCGTGCACAACGCCAAAGGGAGAAGGGACAGAGGAGAGGGCTATTGAGCGGCACTACTAGCGGTAGTAGGTGCGGTACTACCGCTTATGAGTGGTACTACCGCTCCTACTGCCGCTGAGCCCGACACGAGACATGCAGGTCTCGAGTCGAGGCGGTAATAGCGCGGAACCGGGGCAATACTAGCGCCTGTGGCCCTAGGCAGTACTACCGCTGATACAGGGGTACTACCGCTTGAGGCTTTCAGCGGTACTGCCACTCTGGGCCATGGTACTACCGCTGGCACCTCCCATATGCCACTTCCAAGAAAAACAGATGCTCCAGGAAAACCAGAACTGCCACAACTTTTGCAAATGAGCTCCAAATTGAGCAAACTCAAGCTTGTTGGATAGATGATGACGAGTAGCATCCAACAGCAAGAAACCTCCAAAAGAGAAGAACCGGTATAACCTCCAACATCGAAAACATCATAGAAGATGCATGTGAACTCCGTTTTCGATTAATTCAAGCTTGTCATCAAGATGACCATAAGCTCTAAGACTTAAGAAGAGAATGGGCAAAAACCCCAACATCAAAAACATCATAGAAGATGCATGTGAACTCTATTTTCGATGAACTCGAGCTTGTCATGAAAATGACCATAAGCTCCAAATCTCACAAGGAGAACAACCAAACAAGAACCAATAAAGATGATGCAAAAATAGAGGAAGAATACAAAGAACACCAAGAACTAGATCCAATGGGTTCCCCTCACATAGAGGAGAAAGTGATTGGTGGAAACGTAGATCTAGATCTCCTCTCTCTCCCCAAAACTAAAAAGAATCCATGGAGGGATTGAGAGATAGCAAGCTCGAAGAAGGTTAACAATGGGGGAAGAACACGAGCTAAAGGGATAAGGCCCAATGGGGAAGAAGACCCCCTTTTATAGGTGGGAAAAATACAACCGTTATCCCCGTTCTTAGCCTTCAGCGGGCAGTACTACCGCTCAAGGGAGTGGTACTACCGCTGGCTGCAGCGGGACTGCTGCTCGGCCAAGTGGTACTACCGCTGGGACCGTGCACAACGCCAAAGGGAGAAGGGACAGAGGAGAGGGCCATTGAGCGACACTACTAGCGGTAGTAGGTGCGGTAATACCGCTTAATAGCGGTACTATCGCTCCTACTGCCGCTGAGCCCGACACGAGACATGCAGGTCTCGAGTCGAGGCGGTAATAGCGCGGAACCGGGGCAATACTAGCGCCTGTGGCCCTAGGCAGTACTACCGCTGATACAGGGGTACTACCGCTTGAGGCTTTCAGCGGTACTGCCACTCTGGGCCATGGTACTACCGCTGGCACCTCCCATATGCCACTTCCAAGAAAAACAGATGCTCCAGGAAAACCAGAACTGCCACAACTTTTGCAAATGAGCTCCAAATTGAGCAAACTCAAGCTTGTTGGATAGATGATGACGAGTAGCATCCAACAGCAAGAAACCTCCAAAAGAGAAGAACCGGTATAACCTCCAACATCGAAAACATCATAGAAGATGCATGTGAACTCCGTTTTCGATTAATTCAAGCTTGTCATCAAGATGACCATAAGCTCTAAGACTTAAGAAGAGAATGGGCAAAAACCCCAACATCAAAAACATCATAGAAGATGCATGTGAACTCTATTTTCGATGAACTCGAGCTTGTCATGAAAATGACCATAAGCTCCAAATCTCACAAGGAGAACAACCAAACAAGAACCAATAAAGATGATGCAAAACTAGAGGAAGAATACAAAGAACACCAAGAACTAGATCCAATGGGTTCCCCTCACATAGAGGAGAAAGTGATTGGTGGAAACGTAGATCTAGATCTCCTCTCTCTCCCCAAAACTAAAAAGAATCCATGGAGGGATTGAGAGATAGCAAGCTCGAAGAAGGTTAACAATGGGGGAAGAACACGAGCTAAAGGGATAAGGCCCAATGGGGAATAAGACCCCCTTTTATAGGTGGGAAAAATCCAACCGTTATCCCCATTCTTAGCCCGCAGCGGGCGGTACTACCGCTCAAGGGAGCGGTACTACCGCTGGCTGCAGCGGTACTGCTGCTCGGCCAAGTGGTACTACCGCTGGGACCGTGCACAACGCCAAAGGGAGAAGGGACAGAGGAGAGGGCTATTGAGCGGCACTACTAGCGGTAGTAGGTGCGGTACTACCGCTTATGAGTGGTACTACCGCTCCTACTGCCGCTGAGCCCGACACGAGACATGCAGGTCTCGAGTCGAGGCGGTACTAGCGCGGAACCGGGGCAATACTACCGCCTGTGGCCCTAGGTGGTACTACCGCTGATACAGGGGTACCACTGCTTGATGCTTTTAGCGGTACTGCCACTCTGGGCCACGGTACTACCACTGGCACCTCCCCTATGCCACTTCCAAGCAAAACAGATGCTCCAGGAAAACCAGAACTGGCACAACTTCTGCAAATGAGTCCCGAATTGAGCAAACTCAAACTTGTTGGATAGATGATGACGAGTAACATCCAACAACAAGAAACCTCCAAAAGAGAAGAACCGGTATAACCACCAACATCGAAAACATCATAGAAGATGCATGTGAACTCCGTTTTCGATTAATTCGAGCTTGTCATCAAGATGACCATAAGCTCTAAGACTTAAAAAGAGAATGGGCAAAAAACCCCAACATCAAAAAGATCATAGAAGATGCATGTGAACTCTATTTTCGATGAACTCAAGCTTGTCATGAAAATGACCATAAGCTCCAAATCTCACAAGGAGAAGAACCAAACAAGAACCAATAAAGATGATGCAAAGATGCAATGGTATGAGCTCTGGACGAATGATACGATGAAGCTACCCATCGAGAGCCCCCTTGATAGTACGGCAATCGATCCTATAACCCGGTCTCCCAACTACCACCATGAGACCGGTAAAACATAAACCTATCAAGGGCAAACCTTTGCCTTGCACATAGTCCACTTGAGCTAGATGATGACGATCTTGACTCCCTCAAGTTGGAGCACCTTTCTTGATTGCGTTGGCTCGATGAAGACTTGTTGATTGCTCATACTCCATTATGGGAGAGCCACTCTTTGGCACATCTTCACAAGTCCATTAACACCATAATGGACGACAAGCTTCAAGGATGATCTCTTCGTGGTGCTCCACTTGAACTTGCACACCGCAATCTTGATGACGATCACCACTTGATGTAATCCTCCATGGGTTGTATGAGATCTTCCTCTTGATGCAAACCCATGGAAACAGACGTAACCCCACATAGAACTCACACATAGATCATGGGTTAGTACACAAAGCGTAATGGACAATGCTTACCATACCATGGGATCACTTGATCCCTCTCGGTACATCTTGTACGCTTTGTGTGATGATCAACTTGATTCAGTCTTGACTTAGTCTTGATCAACCTTGTATCATGTCTTCTACATGACCACTCTTTAGATAATTCCTTGAATATCACATTGGTCAACATATAAACTCCTTGAAACCAACAAATGGACTTCAAGAAATTCCTATGGACAAATCCTTCAAATATAACCCAAGACAACCATTAGTTCATAGATATTGTCATCAATTACCAAAACCAAACATGGGGGCGCCGCATGTTCTTTCACTAGGGAAGGCAAAAAAGGAAGGAGTCCTAGTAGGAATATGATTGGACTTGGAGTCCAAGTCCTCTCCCCCTTAGCTATGCCCTAGGGCTTGGAGGGGCAGTTTCCCACACCTCTCCACCTATATATAGAGGGGAGGGGCGCCCCAAGAGCACACTTCAAGCCCTTGGCGTCCCTCTCTCTCTCTCTCTCTCTCTCTCTCTCTCTCGTTACTCCGTAGTTCCACTGCCTCGTCCCGGCGATGCTTAGCGAAGCGCTGTCGGTGCTCCACCATCACCATCACGTGTTGGTTGTGATCCCATCTACTTCCCCTCTCCCGCTTGTTGGATCAAGAAGGAGGAGACGTCATCGAGCCGCACGTGTGCTAAACTCGGAGGTGCCGCCCTTTCGGCACTAGATTAGTTGGATCATGATCGGATCGCGAAGAGTGCGACTACATCAACCGCGTGATAAACGCTTCCGCTTAGCGATCTACAGGGGTATGTAGATGCTCTCCCCTCTCATAGCTATGCATCTCCATGGATAGATCTTGCGTGTGCGTAGATTTTTTTTGTTTTCCATGCAACGTTCCCCAACATATATGTGTTCCATGAGTAAACTGCAGCCCAAAGGTGGTCAACAAACACCTTTTCGTGATACTTTTTCTTAAAGTTTGACACCAAGTAAAACATGCATTCCCTATGTTCTACCTTTGGGAAAGCTTCCTTTACCCCTGTCATCACCGCCTGCCCGGCATCAGTGCTTACAGATACACCCCTTGGTGATCCTATGGCTTGCCTAAGCAATTGCATGAACCAAATCCAGTTCTCATTTGTTTCGGAATCAAAAACTCCAAAGCAAAGTGGATACATCCAATTATGGCCATCTATAGCGATAGCACTAGCCAGCTGCCCCTTGAACCTGCATGTTAATAATGTGCTATCTACTGCCAAATATGGCCTGCAACCACTACGGAATCCATCTATGCAAGGTTTCGGAGCAAAGAAGAACCTTCTAAACCTGATTTTTTCTTTTATAGTGTAATGATCAATCTAAACTATGCTACCAGGGCAAGAGATTTCAACTTGTGCTTTAAACCTATACAAATTATCAAGGCTACTATCCCAATCACCATATAGTTCTTTCAAAGCTAGCTTCTTACCCATATATACTCTCTTGTAGTGGAGGCCAACCTTGTGGTGTTCTTTAATCATCTTCTGCATTGCCTTCGCTCTGAGAGTAGCATCTTCAATCAGGCAATCCTTCACCTTATCACATACCCAATGCTTGGTTCCATTCTTTGTCTTCTTTTTCCTTCATGCACTAGAGCAATCATGACCACATGGGTTTTTCTTCACCTGCAAAAGAGAAAACAGATAATTAGCTAAAAACACTTAACAATTATGCAAGAAATGTTCACAAATGGTTAAAGTTAAACAGTTACCATTACGTACACTTATGCTCCGTCATAGAAGCATGTATCCTCCATGGACAATTATCTGCATCCCGTCTTGAACAATAGCCCCTAAACCGATGAGGTGTACTATACTCGGTGTCATACTCAAATTCATGTTTGATTGCATGCTGAGAAAGTGCCAACTTGAACTCTTTCATTCTGGGATATGTAAATACTTTTGTTATTGGAGGGTCTAATTTGTCATGCTCTACATGTGGAGTATGCTCTGCCTCATGCAACTCCTCATACTCCTCTACTTCAGCCTCCTCTACTTCACTCCCAGCCTCGCTATCATCCTCAAAAATAGTCTTTGTCCTTTTCTTTATTAGGACAAAGAACCACATCTAAGTGCATAGGTTCATCCACGTCATACATATTTTCCTCATCAACACGAACATGCACATTTGCAAGTCTTGGGTTGCGAAGGTAAGTATCATCCTCTTGTTCTATATTGTTGTTAGGTTTGCTATATACATCACAATGCCACTTGGTGATAGGATTATATGGTTCAGAGGGATCATAATATGCAATGATCATACAGAGCACCATTGTCTGTGTGTGTTTCTAAAACATAAGCATCAAATCCTGGTTGGATTGTACTTCTGGACATGTTTTTAGAGCATCATAGTAATACTGCACATGTGCAACTTCCAAATAACGCGATGGGTACTTCTCTACAATTGATTCAACCAAATTCTTATAATTTGTCAAGTCATAATCAATGACCTTCTCAAAACAAAAACATCTTATGTCCTTTCAAGCTTTTTTTATTGCCAAACAATTCAATCTTGAGCAAATAACTTGAATTTAGATCCATCCTATCAATTAAAGAGACAACTTTGCATCAAATCTATGCATGACTATTGCTAGACAATCTAATCTTTTACTTGAAACTAAGTGAACAAGTACTCTTGTTGGAGTCTCATCTTGTTGTGATCACACGCAAGCAAATTAACAGCAACATAAACCAAGTACAACCTATGCATGAACTTACCAATCTGGACAAAAACCTATGCATGATCATTTCTACTAGTACAAAACATATGCATGATCATTGCTACTAGTACAAAACTATACAAACTACTAAGCCATGAACTTACCGGACTGGACATGCCCATGTAGCTCCTTCCGTGGTCGACCTAGCCTTTCCCTTGCCTGACCCAGCAGCTCCTTCCGGGGTCGACCCAGCCATGCCTCGCCTGATTCTCCACCCACGCCGGCGGTTGAGCCCCTGGCCAATGCAACACCCTGGCCCGAGCCCGTTGTAGCCGTGCCCTGGTCACCTGCCAAAGCCGTGTTGTCTCCATCTGTAGCCGTGCGCTGGCCCGACCCCTTTGCTTCTGGAGCCTCGCCCTGGCCGCACCTAGCCGCAGCCCTGCCGTCGCCATTCTCCACCAATGTCGGATCCACATCAGCGCCTAGGTTTGACCCCTCCGCGGCCGCGCCCTGGCCATCCTCCGCAGCGCCGTCCCCATCCGTATCGCCGCCGCCATCCATAACCATGAGTAGCCACCGCCGCCGCTAGGACTGGACTAAGGTCCGCCGCCGCCACCTAGGGTCGGGAGGAAGGGATGAGGAGGCGGGTCGGGAGAAAGGGGGTGAGGAGATAGCCCGTTCGGCTGCTCCTTTCTCTTTTTTCTAATGTTATACGGGCAGGGGCAATTCTGTCCAATTGCAAAAGACTGACATCACTTGTGGCATGTTTTAACGCTATGTGCTCACAGAACTAACGACAGTGCTAGAAAGGGCAATTTTTTACACCGGGTTAGATAAGGAAGAAAAAAGAATCCAATGTTAAATAGGGAAACAATATTTAAAAGAGTGTCATATAAGGAATTTTTTCTATATTTTTTTACCAGACCCTCTCCTTCCCGCTCGGTTTCCCAGCATAGTGGGACATTTCTATCTGGAGCCCCCTTCCATTAAAACGAGATGAACCCCACCTCACCTCGTCATGCCTTTCAATAGGGGATGGATCTTTTCATATTTACAATACAATAGAGTGGGTTAAAGTAACACATATTGTTGACACAAAACGACAAATAACTATAGATATCATTCTCAAAGGTCCATTCAACTTTGCAAATCTACACTGACATAGGAGGCGAGTGATAACATGAACGTATTCTTTGTCACCAATAAGCTCCACCTCCATCCCACAAACCATTTATTGCTAGAAGCGGTAATTGTCGGTCTTCGCTTCCCCATCCTTCCCTACATCTTCTACTCCTAGCCTCTTCGCCAACCAATTTCGTTGTCATCAACCAGCACCACGTTAACATCAGTGCGTTCATTAGTGGCGCCTTATCTTCTTATTGCTCCTTCCTCGCCAGATTTTAGTTCTCCTTCCTACTTATTTTCTAGAATACTCTTTCTTTATTTGTTTTCTCTTTATTTTTTGGAATACGGGTTTCTTCTCCAATATCATGGATCACTTGGTTGCTTTAGTTTCTTTTCCTTCTTGTTCTTGGAACACACTTTTTTTTCTACTATAGCATGAACCATCTAGCGAATGTTGTGTCGTGTTATCCCCGCTCGTGAATCTTTCAGCAACCTTTAGTGTGCGGACATCCTGCAGAGTATGGTCGGCATCCTTCTTAGTGAATGCTAGTTCACCCATGTTGCAAGCGCACGGTGACCGTTGTCCTTGTTGTCAAGCAGTCCTCGACCATGTCGCTGATATCCTGTTGATCGTCCTTGTCCACGAGCGCTTTCAAAACAATTCAGCGTGATTAACTGCTTAATTAATTAATTAATTAATTAATTACACAAATAATTAATGAACTACCTAATTCTCTGCATGCCTAATTAAGTGCCAACCAAATCAATTAATTATCTTCCCAATTGGGAATCCGTACTTCTAATTATATGTAGGCATAATTAACTCTCTACCTAATTAAGTAATTAATTGTTGACTCGGTTTCCGAATTGATTGGGTGAAAAAAATATCCTATTCAAGTGGCATAATTTATTGCACACATAATTAACTATCTACATAATTAATTTCATTGATGGTTTGATTTCCGAATTGATTCAATGCTCGACTTCCAAAATATTTTCGCTTAAATGATAGCTACGGACGATGAGGACGACTACCGAGTATTGTAGGACAGGTTTTTTTAACAGATATTTTAACATTTGAATAGTCACACTTGACTTGAGAATGTAGCATGTTTGACTCTTTGTATGGTTGGCAAGAACTATGATATGACTGCATATATGAGCGTGTATGTGGTGGTCTGACTCCTTGCCTTTCGCCATCGTCCTTGGCACCGTGATCGATGCCCTGGCATTGTCGAGCATCGCTCTGACGTCTGGCCCGGCCATGGCGTCCTCCATGGTGTCGCGCACGGTGCCCCCTCCACAGTGGCACGTGAACGTGTACGCTCGTAACAAAAAAATGTTAATTTTGTTATATTAAGAAACTTGTGATTGTCAATTGATAGTAGAGATAATGATAATAATAAATGGCATAGTGTGCAGTATTAGCGATTTGTTATTGAGAAATATCTGATTTTGTTTTGGAGAGTTATCGAGAAAAATCTTATGTCTGTCTTTTAGTAATGTCATCTCAAATATATAGTGTGATTTTTGAATTATTAATTATCTATTATTTATGTGATTGAACTAAAGCAAAACCTGCCAAAGAAAACACGAAACAAGATCTCCCTCTTTAATGAGATTTGTTTTTTTAATGCGAGGAAGAAAATCTAGTGAGAAGGGGTGGTGAGAGGCGAGATGAAAAAAATCGGACGAAAAATATCCAAATGAAAATAAACCATGGAGTATTTTTTAGGGGTAAATAAAGTTTCTTTTAGACAATCACGCGAAGCTTTATTCAAGTTGTCATAATGTTTACAAAAACAAAACCAAGATCATCGAGGTGCCCTAATCAAACATGGCGGCCCAGGAGCGAGGGGTAAATAAATTGAAGCTACCAACTCCGTAGAGATGAGTGGAGATGCTCACCAAACATCGTCCCGACCCAGCTAAATATAATAGTTTCCTTCCGGGCAAGTTACTTGTGGAATAATTATCTAAGTAAAATTACAGCTTTCCCTCTCGTTAGGGTTTCACATCCTCTCGGCGATGATCATCACCGTGCGTGGAGATCTCTTTCCC
>NW_024116787.1:0-5552 GCF_003073215.2 Triticum urartu
AATTAAAAAAGCTTTAGCATACGAACTACACTATCTTGTGCTAGGCTTAGGATTGGGTCTTGTCCATCACATCATTCTCCTAATGATGTGATCCCGTTATCAACGACATCCAATGTCCATGGTCAGGAAACCGTAACCATCTATTGATCAACGAGCTAGTCAACTAGAGGCTTACTAGGGACATGGTGTTGTCTATGTATCCACACATGTATCTGAGTTTCCTATCAATACAATTCTAGCAGGATAATAAACGATTATCATGAACAAGGAAATATAATAATAACCAATTTGTTATCGCCTCTAGGTTATATTTCCAATAGTCTCCCACTTGCACTAGAGTCAATAATCTAGTTCACTTCGCCATGTGATTAACACTCACAGGTCACATCGCCATGTGACCAACATCCAAAGAGTTTATTAGACTCAATAATCTATTTCACATCACTATGTGATTAACACTCAATGAGTTCTGGGTTTGATCATGTTATGCTTGTGAGAGAGGTTGTAGTCAACGGGTCTGCAATATTCAGATCCCTATGTATTTCGCAAAACTTTATGTCATATCGTAGATGCTGCTACCACGTTCCACTTGGAGCTATTCCAAATTGTTGCTCCATCATACGTATCCGGTATCTCTACTCAGAGCTATCCGGATAGGTGTTAAGCTTGCATCGACGTAACTCTTTACGTCGAACTCTTTATCACCTCCATAACCGAGAAACATTTCCTTATTGTCAATATCATTAGTTTCTCACCCCCACCCCATCCCCACAAGTGCCAACATCTAAATGGAACAAGTTGCCTTGAGCAGGACAACAAATTCTCGGTGCCTTCAATCACAGTATCCTCCACATTCAACGAGTGTTTTTACCATTGGCAATTTTCGGAAAATAGGAAGTATTCTGATCTCCTTGCAACAACCACTTCTCATGGGATTGTTGCAGAGTATATAACTCCTCGTTCACAAGGATTTCGTTGAGCCCGAGGTCTTGCTCTATAAAGATCGATGGGCTTTTATTACCTAGCTTGTATTAAAACCTTCAAAGTTTGGAGTACCCACACTAGTCTTGGCCATGGGCAGCCCGACCCGACCCGACCTGAAAAAGCCCGACCCGACCTTGCCCACAAGCTGGGCTTGGGCCTAGATTTCGAGCCCGACGGCCGGTTCGGGCTGGGCCTGGGTCCATCGTATTCGTTGTTTAAGGAAGAGGCCCGGCCTGAGGATCGACGCCCAGTGGGCTTTTAGCCTGATGGGCCGGGCTCGGGCCCGATTTTTAGGACTGACGAACATGCCAGGCTGGGCTCGGGCTTGGGTTTTTTGCATCAGGCTTTGGTAGGCCATACCCGAAGGCCGGCCCGGCCCCACAGATGGCCAGGTATAACTCACACTAGTAAAAAAACGAGCATAAGACCCCCCCCCCTCGAAAGAGATTATGACCAAGCAGGACAAAGCCACCTCTAATATTGCAACAAAGGCGGTTGGAAATCCGAAACCGCCATGAAGGCGGTTTCGAATGCTTAACCTCCTCCAGTTCCTAAGTATCAAAGGCGGCTTTGTAGCTATAACCACCTGCATGGTCGATCACGTCACTTATATCTATTTCCCTAGTTCATCCTAGGTCATCCCCAGATCATAGATTTCTTGCGACGCCAACCCTTGAGCAGTTGTCGTGTTGCGCATGCTCCCTGCTGTGCTACGGTTGCCGTGGCTCGGCCACCACCATTATGATCTCAAGGAGTAGGTTAGTGCTTCAAAACTTTACATCTCCTAGAAGTCACCCACAGGGAAATTTCAACATAGATAGATTGCGGTGCTTCATTATACAATAAGTAGATGGCATTCGTTAGTGCTACATCCACTGCTTCATTGATACTACAACTATTGGAATTTGTACAAGACTGGCTAGATAAACTACTGTACTACCGTTGTCAAAGGAGATGTCAATGACACTGGAGCAAGAGGCCTCGTGATCGTGGATACCGATAGGTGATCTTCGCCGTCGTCGCCGCCGCCATTGTCGTTGGTGTCATCGAGGTCATGGAGCATCTTCTCCATCTCACGTTGGCCAAAAGGAGATGGTTGGTGGCTACTTCACGCTCGTCGGCCATAGACGACTATGCCGCAGTCATTCGCCACTACCTCGGAGTCCATGAGGATGGCGGTGATGACCGCGGTGTCCACCAATTCTGTAGCGATTTGGCCCTCGGTGGCGACGTGCTCCGCTAGTTCCACCGTCATCTGAAAGTTGTCGCCGCCCTCCACCTCGACCCCCGTCCCCTCCTCCTCCACCTCCATCTCCTCTTCCTCTTCTACCCCCTCCTCCTCCTCTGCTGATGATGACTCCGAAGAGGAGCTTGACTCGGCGGCCGCGGCAACGACGACCTCCGCAAATACCGCTGCGGTGATTTTGGCTCCGCGGGTGGGGGTCAGCTACATGTAGTAGGTAGGGTAATGGCGGACCATAGCTAAGGCAGCCACGGATCTAGCTTGGCTTTTTTTTTGCTTCGACGGCTAGGGCTAGGGTACGGGTGCCGACAACTTCCATTTATAGTGGGCCGACTGTGTGGGGATTGGGCGGCACAGCCGACAAGGCTATTAGTGCCGGTGATGCTGCTTCATCTTCTTAGTAAAATGCTAACTACTTCAACTTATTAATATAAAACATGCCACAACATCTTTGTTTTATCTTCTTTGTAAAGTGCTAACTGGTTCCACTTACTTGTTACAGTGAATACTTCTGCAACTTCTCTGTTTTGTCTTCTTTGTAAAATTCATAGTGGTTTGCACTAATATGTTACAATGCAAATTGTTAGAACTTCTTTGCTTTATCTTCTCTACAGAGTAGTAGTGTTACCTGCTACTTTGATTTAGCTCACATTACATAATCAATAACCTGCTTATTTATTGTATATGTGAGCTAAATCGAGCTAGATCCCATTTGTTCTTATCGTGCAATGCAACTAAAATCAAATAGGTTACTGAACTCTCAGGCGAAATCGAGTGATGCATCTTATAACTCAGGCAACTGACAAATAGCAAAACAAGAAGAATAATTGTCGCATGCCTTTCATTCTCGTATATGAGTACAAAATCAGTACATATGGCACCATACAACAGAAAGTATGAATGTATGATTGGTCGAGTGGAAATCAAACAGTACACACACCGTACGAATCAATACTGTGCTACATTGATCAAGAACTTGAAAAACCCAAGCACGTACGCTCGGCCTTTTATTTTGGTCATTAGGAATTAAAAGTTGCGCTCGCCGTATCACGTAACGTCGCGCGTACGAATTAACGTGCACCATGGACGATGGACGAGGCTAGGCGGCAGTGACGGCGATCTTCATGCCGGATTGGCAGTGTCCGGGGATGCTACAGATGAAGTAGTTTGTGCCGCGGGCGAGGGTGACGCGGTCGGCGCCGGACTTGTAGACCTTGGCGCCCTTGGCCGGCTTGGCGCAGGCCTTGTACCCCGCCGCGCTCACCGCCACCACGTCGTGCGCCGTCGCGTCGTACTTGAACACTGTGCGGACGCATCAAAGGACTTGTTATCAGTGAACTTGCATGTATCGATCGATGCATGCACGTACGGATCGACGAGCGTACCTAGGACATCGCCGGCCTTGAAGCGCTTGCCGGTGGGCCAGGAGTTGGTGTTGAAGGACCAGCCGCCGCGGTCGCCGACGTTGAACACCGCCGCCTCCGCCACGAGAGTGAAGAGCAGAACAAAGCCCCGCGGTCGCCGACGTTGAACACCGCCGCCTCCGCCACGAGAGTGCAGAGAAGAAGCACGGCAAGGAGCACGGCCACGTTGGCACTGCCTCCTCCCCGTGCGGCCATTGCTAGCTAGCTTAGCTAGGAACGACTACCGATCAATTACCAACTCAAGAAGTAGCACGTACGAGGAGAGAGGCAGGTTGAGAGGAGAAATGCTGAGAGGGAGGTGCGGTGGTGGTTGGCAATGGACTAGCCGGTGCGGTTTTATAGGCCCGCCGGTGTGGAGGCGCGAGGGCAAGTAGGCCAAAAGGTGTGTGGAAATACTGGTTTTCTCGGTAGTGCAGCATTTTTCTGATGGAAGCGTAGAGTAGAATGTAGTGGAGTGGAACGGGGGTTGGCCAACGACCCACAACATTGGAGGCGCCATTACTTTCCGATGTTGGACGGCGACGAGTCCTACACCGGTAGACTTTGTGGAGAACGTTGGATGGATGGGAGACGTGACGACTCCAACCCGGCCACTACTTAGCGTGCGTGCTGGGAAAACGATTAACTACGAAAAGATGTGGAAATGAAAACACCACGCGTTTTAATTTGTAATAGACTTCTTAGTGTTGGATGAACTATGGTGCTGTCCATCTCAAAAAAAAAAAACTATGGTGCTGTCAAGTTTTCGTCCCATGGTGTTCGTTACGATGACGAGCGAACGCAGTGGGTTTCTTGGTAGTGCTCGAACTCGCTGTACCTCTTTTCCTTTCCTCCTGCTGTTCTCGATACTTTGTATTTCCGTTCATTTGCAATGAAAAGGGGTCATTGCCCGGTTCAAAAAAAAATGAAAACACCACGCGCGCCAAAGTGGCGTTCAAATATACTTGGACAAAGCACCATGTACGTATGATAATATAATCAATCTCCCAATTCTCTCTCAGGGCCGGCCCTGGGGCATGGGCAAAGGGGCGGCGGCCCAGGGCCCAGGCCGAAGGGGGGCCCATGATGTGTATACATATGGAGTATAAGCAAAAAAATAGATAAGGAAAAAATTGTGTGAAAAAATAAATGAGATGTGCTTGGCCCGTTAGGTAGCTAGGTAGAAAGTTAAAAAAAAGTAGCTAGGTAGAGATTAGCGAAGCATCAGCCACGACGGCCGCACAGCGCACGCGTATACATGTGAAACAAATCAATCGAAAGATCTGGCTTGTGCCTTCAATCGTCGATTCGTCTTTCGTCGTATCGTCGGCCCGTCGCTCCGCTGCTAAGCACCTTGGCCGCTTGTTGTCGCTGCTGCGCGCGGCAGTCCGGCAGACTGTTGTTGCGCTGTGCGGCCGTGCCAGCAACCCGACCATCCGGCAATAGGTTAATACGTTATACGTATGTGAGCGTCAGGACAGTACGTATCCACGACTCCTGATCCATTCATCGATCCCTCAATTTCAGTAGTTTCTTTACTAGGTATTCAACTATCCATCTGAAGTTTCAAATTTTTTATGTATACTCTTCTACATAGTATACATTCAACCATCCTAATCTTTAGTCATTCTATGTCCATATCTAGGGTTTCGCTCATCCGATCTATAAATTTCTAATTCTTTGTATACTCTTTACTTTTATAATTTTAGGACACAGCATGCTACGTTGCCTAAGAAGCTTTTTCGGATGATATCTCATCTGATGTTGATCTTGATAGTGCCCTTAATGACTTTGCATCAATGGAGTATTATTGTTGCCGATGGAGTGAGTCGAATTTGTTTCTTTTTGAGGTAATCATGTCATTTTAGTTTTGTTTTGCTATCTTTTGAGTATTTCTGTCGTAATATGGCATTGTCCAATAA
>NW_024116788.1:0-95852 GCF_003073215.2 Triticum urartu
CTATAATTTTAAATTTCGGCGAAGCCCCTGGTATTCGGAAGGCCGAATACGGGGCGCGATACACGCCTGTAAGCCAGACAGGGCCGGCCCCTCGCCCTAAGCGGCATAAGTCTTTAGGGACTCGAAAAACCTCGCCGAACAACGACCAGTCTCTCGCCTTATCATGACAGTCAGTTTTAGCTTTCTCTACTAAGGTGCTCAGCCCGGCAGAACCGGGGCACAATCACAGTAGTTCTCCTAGCGCTACCTTAGCCGATAGAGCAGAACGTTAGGTACCAAAACATAGGAGCCGGGCAAACCCAACATTTTACCAAAGACATGATTCGGAGCTGATGCATATAATGCTATAAGTTCGGGGTGCCGCACTTGTGAAAGTGTTCGGACTTTTCACACCGCATTGTGGGGTACGTAAGCCCCTGGTGTATTGGCCGTACCAGAGTGTACGGTTGCAAGGCGTGATTAATGAACACATAGATATATATATATATATATATATATATATATAATAATGGTCGTAATGTAATGCATTGTTTAAAAAGTTGTGTTAAAGCAGAGTGATACAGATAGTGCGATAAGCAAAAAGTAGGACTAAGTCCCTTCCAAGGGTGAGCTGAGGGATGATATGAAATTTGAGATCAACCTGGGAATTCCATTGTATAACGTAGCTGTCTGCCTTCTTGGTTGTTGCATTATGTGTTCGCCAATAGTGCTGCCGGACAGTGTTTCCAGAGATTAACATCCTGAAAAAAGAAAAAATAACCTAACGGGAAGCCCCTGGTGCGGTTTAGGCCGCGTTTTGGGGCGTGCCGCAGTTGTGCCCCCCCTCCCCACCTGTGCCCATGGTATTTTTAATGCGTAATTATGTACGCTCGGCATGAATATCGCCGTTGGGCTGGGATTGGGGTGGCTGCCGTATTGCTACGCGAGCTCAGATCACGCCAGGCGGTCTATTTGCCGATTGCCTCGAGCGCGTTTGGAGGTGTCCGGGCTTTGAAACGCCGAACTGGTTGATTGCCTTGAGAGGCTGCTTTGCGCTTCTGCTGCGAGGGCCACGGTGTGCTCCTCTGTTCGGAGGGAGCGCTCTGTGTTTCCATTGACTGTAATAACTCCGTGGGGTCCTGGCATCTTGAGCTTGAGGTATGCATAATGCGGTACCACATTGAATCTAGCAAATGTGGTTCGCCCGGGCAGCGCGTGATAACCACTGCGGAACGGGACTATATCGAAGATTAACTCTTCGCTTCGGATGTTATTCGGGGATCCGAAGACAACTTCCAGTGTAATTGAGCCTGTGCAATGGGCCTCTATGCCTGGAATAACGCCCTTAAAGGTCGTTTTTGTGGGTTTGATCCTTGAGGGGTCTATACCCATTTTGCGCACTGTGTCCTGATAAAGCAGGTTCAGGCTGCTGCCGCCGTCCATAAGGACTCGAGTGAGGTGAAATCCGTCGATGATTGGGTCTAGGACCAGTGCGGCAAATCTGCCATGACGGGTACTGGTGGGGTGGTCCCTGCGAGCGAAGGTGATCGGGCAGGAGGACCAAGGGTTGAACTTTGGGGCGACTGGCTCCAACGCATATACGTCCCTGAGCGCACGCTTCCGCTCCCTCTTGGGGATATGGGTTGCGTATATCATGTTCACCGTCCGCACTTGCGGGGGAAACCTCTTCTGTCCTATGGTGTGCGGCTGCCGGGGTTCCTCCTCGTCATCACTATGCGGCTCCTTGTCCTTGTTTTCGGCAATTAACTTGCCGGCCTGCTTGAACACCCAACAATCCCTGTTGGTGTGATTGGCTGGCTTATCTGGGGTGCCGTGTATTTGACACGAGCGATCGAGTATACGGTCCAAGATGGACGGACCTGGCGTACTTTGTTTGAATGTCTTTTTCCGCTGACCAGGTTTAGAGCCTTTGAATCCGGCATTGACTGCAGTATCCTCAGTATTTTTGCTATTAATGCGGCACTTATGCTTGTTGCGACGTGACCTGCTATTGCCGTCCTTGGTATCTGACGTACCATGGTTCTTTGATATGTTATTACTACGAGCCAGCCAGCTGTCTTCTCCCGCACAAAAGCGGGTCATGAGCGTTGTGAGAGCTGCCATAGATTTCGGCTTTTCCTGACCAAGGTGCCGGGCTAGCCATTCGTCTCGGATGTTGTGCTTGAAAGCCGCTAAGGCCTCCGCATCCGGACAGTCGATGATTTGATATTTCTTTGAAGGAACCGAGTCCAGAATTGTTTGGCCGACTCTTCTGGCTGCTGAATTATGTGGCTTAAGTCATCGGCGTCTGGTGGTCGCACATAAGTGCCCTGAAAGTTATCGAGGAATGCGGCTTCCAGATCTTCCCAACAGCTAATGGAGTCCGCTCGCAAGCTATTAAGCCAATGCCGCGCTGGTCCTTTGAGCTTTAATGGGAGGTATTTGATGGCGTGTAAGTCATCGCCGTGGGCCATGTGGATGTGGAGGAGAAAATCCTCAATCCATACTGCGGGGTCTGTTGTGCCATCGTATGATTCAATGTTTACAGGTTTGAAACCTTCTGGGAATTGATGTTCCATTACTTCGTCTGTGAAGCATAAGGGGTGTGCGGTGCCTCTGTATTGGGCTATATCGCGACGCAGCTCGAATGGGTCTTGCCCACTGTGTTCGGCCCGACCAGATTTGCTTTTACTGTATCCGGCGTGACGTTTGTGGTCTTGCAGAGTGGTGCGCCCTCGTGATCCGTAGATCGATCTTGAATGCTTTGACTTGTCCTCCAATATGTCTCGTAGGTCTGGCGTATCTCCCCATGCCTTTTTATTTGAATGGCGTTGGGGTGGAGGCTGAGCTTTTGGCTGGAATGCCTCTCTATCGCGGCCATGAGGTGGCCGATCAGCCATATCATACGCTTCTTCCTCTAGTCGGGGAAGTAACCTGCGCCTTGGGTAACTCTTGGAGGGACGCTCGAGTTTATATTCCTCGGCCGCGAGGACTTCAGTCCATTTGTCCGCTAGCAGATCTTTATCAGCTTGAAGCTGCTGCTGCTTTTTCTTCAAGCTGTTTGTCGTGGCCATAAGCCGGCGCTTGAAGTGCTCTTGTTTGACGGGATCCTCTAGGACGGCGAATTCATCGTCGCTGAGGCTTGCCTCGTCTTCAGAGGGGGGCATGTGATCATCCTCCTTTTCTCTGTCTGCCGCTCTCTCGGGGGAGCTGGCTCCTTCATCCTCCTGCTCTAAATCTTGCTGGAGGGGATTGTTGTTGTCTTCGGCATTATCCGGAGTATTATTATCTCCTGTGCCGGTATCACCACATTTGCTTTGGCGGGACTTAGAGCGGCGCCACTGACGTCGGCGCTTGGGTTGCTTCTTGGAGGGGTCATCCTCCGCTATCTTGTCGCCATTGCCTTCATTGGGTGTATCCACCATGTATATGTCATATGATGAGGTGGCTTTCCAGTGCCCTATAGGTGCTGGTTCGTGTTTGTCTCCTACATCGTCCTCCATACCGTCGATGTCTTTGGAGTCGAAGTCGAGCATGTCGGTTAAATCATCGACAGTGGCTACGAAGTGGGTGGTGGGTGGGCGTCGAATTTCTTCATTGTCCGTATCCCAATCCCGTTGGCCATAATCCGGCTAGGGCTCTCCTGACAAAAAGAGAGACCTTAGTGAATTCAGAATGTCGCCGATATCGATAGTTGTTTAGTATTGGCGCCAGACCTATCAGCTAAGAAGACCCAGTCACAGAAGAACCTTACCAAGATGAAAGGACAGAAGAATTGCGGTAAAGGTTATGCCACTACTGGAAGAGCCCAGAGAAGGAATTATCCGGAAGATCTGAGAAGACCGACATTGTCAAGAATAATGGATGGAGTATACGAGTTTTGATGGAACCGTAACAATGTTTCTAAGGGTGGTAGCACCCGAGAACCCCGGAGATGATTGATCGATTTCGAGAAGACCCCCTCCCCCCAAACCTAACCTATTTCTTTCTAGCCTCTCCGAATCTCGACGACGAGATTCATTTTAAGGGTGGTAGGTTTGTAACATCCCAAAATTCTAAATTTTGGAATGTTATATTAAATAAATAGTTTTGATTCTTTGTTTGATTGTGCTGTGGTTGCTTGAGTGAAACTGAATGAAATTTGAAAAAAAATTGAAATTTAAATGAGAGGGAATAAAAGGACTTTCCCAAACTTTCATCTTGCATTTATGATCTCCATGAATTCAAATTCTTTTCAAATACAAAACCCTAGAGAGAAGATGACATGACTTCTTCCACTTATTTAAACGAAAAGGGTTGTTGAAAATATTTGAATTTCATTTGAAAATATTTCAAATTCAGAAAATTTAAGCAACTCAATGATTGTCATGAGAGAATATAAAATGACTTCTTCAAAACATATGAAATATGAGTTGGAAGTTTAAAAGGATCAAATTTAAAGTCCTTTTGAAATTATCTTCAATTTGGAGTTATTTGGGGTTTTATTCAAATTGTTTTTCTCGAAAAATAAAATATATGAAAATTAAGGTAAAATGATTCCCTCCATTAGAAAATTGTAGAGAAATAAATTTGAAATCATTTTGGTATTTTTAAAATGATTTTTATTGGATCTTATTAGAGCAGTAGCACTCTTTTCTTTATTTGATTTTGTGTGGAATTTATTTGCCCTTGAAAATATGTTCATCATTTATAAAATCTTTTTCTGAAAATTTTGATATATAATATGCCTATGTAAAATTTTATTTTTATTTTTATTTTTCAGTTTATCGTTTTCTGTTAAAAAAACAAAAACTGCACGTGCGCCTGGAACTAACTGTCGCCCACGTGCGCAGCATAGTGGCAGCAGACGCCCCATCTTTTCCTTTTCTTTATCCTACATGGGCCAGGCCCAGCAAGCCATAATCCTTCACAGTTTTTTTCCTTTTCTTCTTTAGCCACAAAAGAAAGTGCAGCACGCAGTGTACGTCTGCGGCCGCCGTGTTGCTTCTTAGCCCATGTGGTTCCTCTTTTCTTTTCTTTTCTTTTCATTTACCTTTAGTCCCACATTGCCCAGCTATATACCTCTAATTCTCTTTTCCACCTATAAATATGGACCCATAGAGCCTCTAAAAATCATTCAATTCGGGTTAAATCAATATTTTGGTTTCACTAGATTCACTAAAGAAAAATATTTTTTTCTCCTCTCCAGCGGGATTTCTGGAAGTTGTCTCCTTGCTCCAAAATCGTCTTTTCTCTACCTTATAAAGGTATCTTTCTTTGTTTTGTTTCTTTTTATACTTCCATACTTTATTATTTCTATACTAGTACAGTAGAATAATTAGATTATCAATTAGTCTCTATGTTTATACATTAGACCTAGAATTATTTTAGCCGTAGCTATTTTTCTTCCGTAAAACAGCTTGGCCCTGATTTTTCAAATAGAAATAATTGTTTACTCGTTCATCCAAATTAGATGAAACCAGCGCCTATAGTTTTGTCTTGTTTTCACCTATCCAGTGAACCCGTCACATCAATTTTTTTGAAATTTCCAAATTTGTTCAGATTCATATTCAAACTTCTTTTGATCATAACTTGAGTTTTGTAACTCCGATTTAGTTGATTCTTTTTGCAAATCGAAACTCTTGACCTAAACTTTCTGATAAGACCAAATCTACCCAATTTTGGTACTGTTAGGAATTGTTTTCTGTTGCAAGATTTAATTGCTTGTTTTCGAAGTTTTTTGAGATCTTTTCTTCGATTCTTTTGCATGATTACTTATGTGTGGTTACTATTGCTTGCTCACGATAGATTGAATGGAGTGTGACGAGTAGAACTATCAGGAGTTATGAGTGTGAATTATCTTCATCAACAGTACAAGGCAAGTTCACACTTTGATCATACCTTTTTCATACCCAGTTTTACTTGCATTAGTTTCACCCTCAAACATTGCATGGTTAGGATTTGATTAACATGTGGGTATTGGGAAGTAGTTGATGAGGTAGGAACCTGTTGACTTTTATTCAAACCCTGGGAATTCTACGTTATGCTTATACTGCTATGCTATGCTAGTAGACGTGGTTTGGTTTGAGTGATCCATGACAGATGTGAGAGTTATTATTAATGGTTAAACTTAAGGTGGCTATTTTAATACACATCTGGGTGGATTGGTTGGGGCACCCTGGAGCACCCAGTGGTTTGCCCGGGCACCAAGAGAACCCAGTGCTTGCCCAAGGGGATCCCGGCGTACCCGTGTGATCACCCTATGGAATGTCACCCAGGCTAAAAGAGATCATAAGATTATTCATGCTAGAAACTTCTGTGTGCAGCCACAAGCCATTATGGGCTCTGGCATAGTTGAGTATGTTGTGAGACCTCTTCCAGTGGTAGGCTAGCAGATGTAGGGGATGTAGGTTGGTACGGTCTACCTGGGGTTAGAGTTAATGCTTCTGAAAGACTGTGTCTCGGTCATCCGTTTCTCAAACACCATGTAGTGCGAGAAATCCAATGCAGGAGATCGAGTCTTGTGGAGAAAAGTGCGCAAACCTCTGCAGAGTGTACTAATCATGATTAGCTGTGTCCCCGGTTATGGACATCTTGAGTATCTGGTTCATGGATTATCTTGTTGATCTCATCACTTTACTTAATTAATTTGTTGGATTATAATTTTTACTTTGGGATTGAGTTGGAGGAACCTTCTCAATAATTTTCAACCAACTTTGTACTTAAATAAAATATATTCCTTTGTTGTAGGAAAAAATTGGCTTTTCGCAAAAACATGATAACCATAGAGCTTTTCCACCAGCCAAATATGCATGTAGTGATAGCCATTATTCAGCATTGCTCTACAGTTTGAAATTGCCAGTACATTCAATGTAATGACCCTTTGTGGTTGCAACGTCTCATATTGTAGGAATCTTACGATGCGTAAGTGATACGTTAGGGTTACGATTTCTACACTCAACTTTGCCATTGGTGTTGATGGGAATCCACAACCTTGTTGTTACTTCTGCTATTTGGATTGAGGTAATAGTATTTACGTTACTTTACACATGTGATTTACCTCTGTTATAAATCCTGGAGTACTGTGTGTGTCAGCATACCGATCTAGGGATGACACTTAAGCACAAAGATTTGATCCATTCGGGTCGGGTTGCTACACTAAACCATAACTACTAATTGTTACTCTAGCTAATTGCCTAAATTAAGAACATCACCGCCATTCAAATTGCTGAATTAATACCAATCACCTAGGGTAGACATTGCAGCAAAGTGTATGCACACTAGAAGTAGACATGAAAATTACCAACATTTATACAAAGATTGTATGAACTTGAGTTGTTGTGTATGTGGTGCCAAAGCTAGCCACATATGTCTATTTCTATTGCAAGGAAACTCTGAGTGGCCTCTGTTTTGCCGGAATGCTGATTCATTTCCGTTCAGGCCAATTTCAGGCGCTCGATATGTTTTGTTTTTAGCAAAGGTCGTGCCGAAATTTTCCGTGATTTTTGGCATGACTTGTGCTAGAAAGTAGGACATATCGAGCGCCCGTAATTTGCCAGAGTGGGAACTAAACGATATTCTGGCAAAACATATGGTATTTTTTATGTCATTACTCCAATATATGTAACGGGTTGACTCTCAGTGTATTGTGGCTCCTAGTTTGACTTTGAAAGAGGAAGAATCCCGACTATTATCGTGGGTTTCCTTCTTCTTCTTTCCCAGGTGCTAGAAATTTTTGTTTAATGCAGTTTGGAAAGAAAGGAGGAGCAACCATCACTGACAGTCGAAATATCTATAAGGGAGTGTCCATAATATACTATCGAAATATCAGACACGAAGAATCCCGACTGTTGTCATGGGGGTCGTTTCCTCTCCTTCCTCTCATGATGTACCTTGGTAATGCACGAGAGAAGGAGGGGAAGCGACCATCATCGATGGCCGAAATATCTGTGAAGGAGTGTCCACCATATAGTGTCGAAATATCAAAGAGGAAGAATATAGATTGTTGTCATGGGGTCACTTCTCCTTTGTTCCCTGTACTAGACATTTTGGTGTAATGCACTCGGGAATGAAGGGAGGAGCGACCATCACCGATGGTCGAATATACCAGAGAGGGAGGGCCCACCATATACACCACATGAGATGAGAGTTTTCAACGAAAACTCAACAGACCAAAAGTCAACCCATGTTGAATAGTGATCTGTGTGTTGAGTACCTGGAATTGTCCTTGATTTATAATCTTTAAATTATGAACACAGGAAATGTCTAGTGATGATAGAATTCCTGAGTGCGACTACTGCGGTGACGACCGAGGTATGTGCGATGTGCCTCACCTGAAAAACGGTAGGTTCTTCACCATCAAGCTGGACGAGACCTTTCTATGTTTTTACTGTACGTAATGACGACAAGTATTTTTTTCGTAATTAATCATGACTTGTGCTTCTTTGCTTCAACGTGTAATTTCCATTTTTTACAATTTGACTAGTGCATCCCCTGCCATGCAAGACGGTATATCTTCGAGAAGCTCGATTTCCAAGATAGTGAGAATATGGAGATGAGGAAAGCTCACCTTAAGACTAAACATGGTTACGCTTTTCGGGTTAAGCTCTACAATGCAGTTAATAACTCACATTTTGATTGCTCAAATAGGGAAGCTCTATGCAAGGCCTATGGATTTCAGGAGAATATGCAAATAACCTTCGATATTCATCCTGAAGATGATATTGAAAATAATGTCAACATTTGGGTGAACGTGGATATGCTTTCAGTTCTACCTCTTCGTGATTTTTTCAAACAAAATTTTTAAGTAATTTATATTGTTTCTTTAAAAATAGTTGGTGTTCATCCCTATTAAACTTGTTTATTTATAACGGACAGCTTATTTCTTTTCTTCAAGAAATCCTTAGAAGGATGTAGACAAGTTGTACTACAGTTATGGCTCGGAGCTAACTTGTGAGGAGAAAGGATCTCTTGTCTCATTCATAAATGACACTGAGACTTTCAAGAACAATTATCAAATTAGCTAAAATTATAGTGGATACATACCACTAGTCCATGAGTTGCATGATGGTTACTTCATTGCAAAAAACATGGTATCGATCATGGAGGGCTTTTACATCAACACCATAGCCACTCCGATGAAGTGTGCTTAGTTTACTTCAGACCTACGGGTCCATAGTTATTAGCTATATGGCTTCTTCTCTCTTTTTGGATCTCAATACAAAGTTCTTCCCTCTCTTGTGGAGATCTATTCGATGTAATCTTCTTTTGCGGTGTGTTTGTTGAGACCGATGAATTGTGGGTTTATAATCAAGTTTATCTATGAACAATATTTGAATCATCCCTGAATTCTTTTATGTATGATCGATTATCTTTGCAAGTCTCTTCGAATTATCAGTTTGGCTTGGCCTACTAGATTGATCTTTCTTGCAATAGGAGAAGTGCTTAGCTTTGGGTTCAATCTTTGTGACGCCCCTGATTCAATCGTACACTAATCATTCACGCAAACGTGTACGATCAAGATCAGGGACTCACGGGAAGATATCACAACACAACTCTACAAATAAAATAAGTAATACAAGCATCATATTACAAGTCAGGGGCCTCGAGGGCTCGAATACAAGAGCTCGATCATAGACGAGTCAGCGGAAGCAACAATATCTGAGTACCGACATAAGTTAAACAAGTTTGCCTTAAGAAGGCTAGCACAAACTGGGATGCAGATCGAAAGAGGCACAGGCCTCCTGCCTGGGATCCTCCTAAACTACTCCTGGTCATCGTCAACGGGCTGCACGTAGTAGTAGGCACCTCCTGGGTAGTAGTAGTCGTCGTCGACGGTGGCGTCTGGCTCCCGGGCTCCAACGTCTGGTCGCAGCAATCGGGTATAGAAAGGGGGAAAAGAGGGAGCAAAGCAACCGTGAGTACTCATCCAAAGTACTCACAAGCAAGGAGCTACACTACATATGTATGCATTGGTATCAAATGGAATAAGGGTATCATATGTGGACTGAACTGCAGAATGCCGGAATAATAGGGGGATAGCTAGTCCTATCAAAGACTATGCTTCTGGTAACCTCCATCTTGCAACAGGGGAAGAGAGTAGATGGTAAGTTCACCAAGTAGCATCGCATAGCATAATCCTACCCGGCGATCCTCTCCTCGTCGCCCTGTTAGAGAGCGACCACCGGGTTGTATCTGGCACTTGGAAGGGTGTGTTTTATTAAGTATCCGTTTCTAGTTGTTATAAGGTTAAGGTACAACTCCAAGTCGTCATGTTACCGAAGATCACAGCTATTCGAATAGATTAACTTCCCTGCAGGGGTGCACCACATAACCCAACACGCTCGATCCCATTTGGCCGGGCAAACTTTCCTGGGTGATGCCCGGCCTCGGAAGATCAACACGTCGCAGCCCTACCTAGGCACAACAGAGAGGTCAGCACGCCGGTCTAAATCCTATGGCGCAGGGGTCTGGGCCCATCGCCCATTGCACACCTGCACGTTGCGAGGGCGGCCGGAGAGCAGACCTAGAAACCTCCTTTACAAAGGAAGTTGCGTTACACGGTCCAACCCGGCGCGCGCCGCTCAGTCGCTGATGTCACGAAGGCTTCGGCTGATACCACGATGTCGAGTGCCCATAACTGTCCCCGCGTAGATGGTTAGTGCGTATAGGCCAGTGGCCAGACTCAGATCAAATACCAAGATCTCGTTAAACGTGTTATCTTGAAATAATCAAGAACGCCGACCAGGGCCAGGCCCACCTCTCTCCTAGGTGGTCTCAACCTGCCCTGTCGCTTCGCCACAAAGATCCACACAGAGGGTCGTGGGGACAAAGGTCCTTTCAGCCACCAATCCGTGAATCACTCGCGGGTGCTCCACGAGCCGACCCGACTTTAGTCACCACATGTATCATGTATAAAGTATATAGTCTATACCCGTGATCACCTCCCGAGTGATCACGGCCCGATAGTATAGCATGGCAGACGGACAAGAATGTAGGGCCACTGATGATAAACTAGCATCCTATATTAAGCATTAGGATTGCAGGTAAAGGTAACAACAGTAATAGCAAGGACATGCTATGCATCAGGATAGGATTAACGGAAAGCAGTAAAATGCTACACTACTCTAATGCAAGCAGTATAGAGGAGAGTAGGCGATATCTGGTGATCAAGGGGGAAGGAGCTTGCCTGGTTGCTCTGGCAAGAGAGAGGGGTCATCAACACCGTAGCCGTACTGGGTAGCAGCGGCGTCGGTCTCGGTGTCTAGCAAGAGAAGAGGGGGAAGAAACAATAAATATAATGCAAACAAATGCATGACAACGCATGACATGACAAAGCGTGATGCTATGTGTGTTCTAACACGGTTTGAGGTGGTATCGGTGAAGGGGGGAAATATCCGGAAAAATATCCCCGGTGTTTATCGTTTTCGGACAGATAAACCGGACGGGGAAAGTTGCGTGTTCGCTATGCTAGGAAAGTTTCGTCGTTCTGAGCATCTTTCATGTACAAAGTATTTTCATCCGAGTTACGGTTTATTTTATATTATTTTTAGAAGATTTAAATCATTTTTAGAATTATCAGTATTAATTTAATTAGAAAATTCCATTATGATGTCAGCATGACATCAGGGTGATGTCAGCAGTCAACAGTCATTTGACTTGGTCAAACTAACACGTGGGTCCCAGTTGTCATTGACTTAGGTTAACTAAACAGGATTAGTTAATTTAATTTAGTGATTAGGTTAATTAATTAAGCTTAATTAATTAATTAATTAATTAATTATTACTTTTTAAATGTGATTTATTTATTTTCAATTATCTTTTTTTAACATTCCAGGGGCGGGGCCCCACTTGTCATTGGCCCTGGGGGCCTAAGCGGGCGCTTGGGCGCGCAGGCGTGGTGGTTTAGCAGGCGCGGGCGCCTGTCGGGGCCGAAGCCCGGCGCGGCGAGGCTCGGCCGTGGCCTCAGCGAGGCGGCAGGAGCAGGAAGCCGACGAGAGCGGCGACTGTGGGCGCGAGGCAAGCGCGGCCACGGCGCCGGCGCCCTGGGAGGCACGGGGGGGGGGGGGGGGGGGGGGGGGGGGGGGGGGGGGGGGGGGGGGGGCGGCAGCGCGGGCAGGCAGGGACAGTGGGAGGCGGCAGGGGGAGCGGTGGCGACAGGCGAGGCAAGGCAGCAGGGCGCCGCCGGATGGCGCGGGTCACGCGTGGGCGAGTAGGGGTAAACAGGGCGCGAGCACGGTGGCGAGATGGCACCAGGGCGGGACGGAGTGGAGGCCAAGGGCGATAGGGGGTGCGGGTGAGCCGGGACGAGGCGGGGCGCGTGTGCGCGCGCGAGGCGGCCAGGCATGAGCGAGCGGCGCCGGGGACTGCGTGTAGAGAGAGAGGGACGGGACCGAGGGGGCGCTCATGGGGGGCGGTAGGGGTTTCGGGCAGCGGTGCTCGGGGAGGAGATCGGAGACGAGCGATGGGGACGGGGAGCGCCGGCGACGGAGTCGGGTCGACGACGAGGCGAGGCCGCGGCTCTAGGCGGCGTCGCGCGAAGGGGAGGAGAGGCGCGGAGGAGGCCGGGGGTGGCGGTGCCGCGCACGGTGATGATGCCGTCGATCCAGCAGCTGGGACCAACGAGACGATGGGGTCGGGCAACGGCGACATGGCGGGGTGGCGGCGAGCCCCGATCCGATCCGGATCAGGGGAGGTGGCGCGTCGTGGGGGAAAGAGTGGGGGAGTGGATATGGTTCGGGTGCGGTGTGAGGGGATAAGGGAGGAGTGGGGGTGGGTTCGCAGGCCCAGTTGGGCCGGCCTGGCTAAAAGCTGGGCCGACTGGCCCAGGGGGGTTTCCTTTTCTCTTTTCCTTTTTTTGGTCTTTTGTTTTTCTTTTCTTTTATTTCCTTTTCTGTTTTATTTCATTTCCCTAATTGTTTTAGTTTTGTAAAACATATAGTTAGCACCTAAATTACTAATAGTAATTATACCACCGCCACAATTATTCTTGTAGTTATAGAAAGTAGTTTTTAATAATTTAATTATTTAAGAGACGTTTAAACAATTGTTGCAGCGATTGTTCCTATTATCTAGTGCATTTAAACATTGTACGTTAATTTGGATCCACCACCATAATCATCTATGATTTATTTTCTACACTTTGAACATTTTAGATTTGACTTTTTTCAAAACTTTTACCGTTTGACTAGATTTTGAATTTGAATTCAGAAGAGATTTGAATCATCGTGAAACTAACAACAGTAATCGTGGTGACGTGGCATCATTAGTAGATGGTTATTGTAGCTTAACTATCCGGGCGTCACAATCTTGTGGTGTCCTTTCCCAGTGATAGTAGGGGCAGCAAGACACGTATTGTATTGTTGCCATCGAGGATAACAAGATGGGGTTTATATCATATTGCATTAGTTTATCCCTCTACATCATGTCATCTTGCTTAAAGCGTTACTCTGTTCTCTTGAGCTTAATACTCTAGATGCATGTTGGATAGCAGTCGATGTGTGGAGTAATAGTAGTATATGCAGGAAGGAGTCGGTCTACTTGTTTTGGATGTAATGTCTATATACATGATCATACCTAGATATTCTCATAACTATGCTCAATTCTGTCAATTTCTCAACAGTAATTTGTTCACCCACCATAATACTTATGCTCTCGAGAGAAGCCACTAGTGAAACCTATGGCCCCCGGGTCTATTTTCCATCCTATTAATCTTCCAATACTTAGTTATTTCCTTTGCCATTTATTTTACTTGCATCTTTATTCCTCTTTATCATAAAAATACCAAAAATATTATCTTATCATATCTATCAGATCTCACTCTCGTAGGTGACCGTGAAGGGATTGACAACCCCTTTATCGCGTTGGTTGCGAGGAGTTTATTTGTTTGTGTAGGTGCGAGGGACTCGTGCGTGGCCTCCTACTGGATTGATACCTTGGTTCTCAAAAACTGAGAGAAATACTTACGCTGCTCTACTGCATCACCCTTTCCTCTTCAAGGGAAAACCAACGCATTGCTCAAGAGGTAGCATTGAACCGGGACTAAAGGGTCGTTACAAAAGCCCTTGGCCTTTAGTCCCGGTTATTACACGAACCGGGAAGATGGGCCTCCACGTGGCCGGTGCGGCGAGCCCAGGCAGGAGGCCCTTTGGTCCCGGTTGGTGGCACCCACCGGGAACAATAGGCATCCACGCGTCAGCAGCTCGCAGGAGCTGAGGTTTTTTTAAAGGGGTTGGTTTAGTGGGTTTTGGGGGGGGGGTTAATTTAGGTGTTTCATATATTGTGTTAGTTAGCTAATTAATAGAGAGAAGTGTCCTATCTTATCTCCATGCTTGGTCGACGCTACGTACTATACGTATAGAGAGGACTCGACATGCTAGCTAGTAAGCAAAAATGAAGGAAACAGAAGATCGTCATGAACATATGCATATAGAGAGAAGTGATATCGACCTCTCCTTCTCCGAGAGATTGGTCGAACAACAAGTTTTCGTATATCTATCCGACACTACTGGCTACATATTTACAATATAAGATCTCTTACAATATAATCCCTTAATTATATATGACCTCAGGGTCCACATGGTATTCTCCGTCTTTATCGATCACGTGGTCAAGAAAGAATGCCGCCAATTCCTCTTGAATTGCTCGCATGCGGTCTCGTGCTAGGAGTTCATCCTGCATCCGAAACATCTAATTTGAAGAAGGGGGTCAATACATATATATGAATGAATGAAACTCAACACAAATGATGGTAATAAAATAAAATTATGAATATTATTGCTTACTCACTTCATATTGTTTTTTAGTGTAGCCCCACTCACAGGTCGTGTGGCGGATGGACTCGCAAACATAGTATCCACAGTAATTATTCCCAGCTTCCTGCCACAACCACTTTACAAGAAATAGAGGTCAATCAAACTGATAAGCAAGCATGCTAAATGGTATTGATGAAACTAGCGCTTGAATCACTAGGAGATGCGTGAAACATGCTTGTAGTACTTACTTTCGGGTGTTTAAATTGCTGCTTCTTCGACAGTCCTGGAGCTTTTGAGGTGAATTTTTTCCAAACCCTGCCAGACAAAGAAAACAATTACTTGATATCAGGAAGTGAACTAAGTTGCCGATATGGTGCGAAAATGATCGATTTAACTTACTTCCACTAGTGCAGAACCGGGCAATAGCACTGGTTCGTAAGGCCCTTTAGTGCCAGTTAGGTAACCGGCACTAGGGTGTGGGCACTAAAGGCCCCCCCCATTTAGTTCTGGTTCGGCACGAACCGGTGCTAAAGGGCAACCACATGGCACGAGCCAGCTCCGGGGGCCGGGAGCCCTTTAGTACCGGTTGGTAACACCAACCGGTACTAAAATGTTTGGGGGGTTTTTGGTTTTATGATTTATTTTTCATTTAATTTTGTGTTTTCCATTTTAATTCTTTTTTGTTTGCTGGTATTTTACGATACTACACATTGTACACGTTATGCATATATATATATATATAGAATTTCTAGTAGAACCAATCATATATATATCATCAATGTCTCACAAACCATATTAATTCACACATACACACATGTATAGCTATATACAATTTCTCCTACATGTGCATGTTGCCTTCAGAGCCAGTGGCATTAGCCTAATTGGTGCCTTCGGAGCACGATGACAATTGGAAGTGGTTCATGACCTGGTCGATGGGGGCGGTAGCGGGTAATAGTATTCTCCCTTCAGATTTATGACCTGGTCGAGCAAAAATCTCGCTATTTCCTCTTGAAGTGCTTCTACGCGCTCCGTTTCTAGGAGCTTGTCCCGCACCTCTTTGAATTGTTAAGAAGGAGATCAATATGCATGTGTATTAGTTGTGTGACTAGATATCGATAATGGTGTAAAAATTGTGAATAGTGTTCTGACAAGCGTACCCATTCTTGTCTTTGAGATCTGCTCCTTTCGGACGCCATCATGCGAATGTTCTTGCAAACGCAGAATGCACACAGATTAGTCCCCTGCGCCTGCTTCAGGGCCTTTATTACGAGAATGGAATTTAATTTGATCAGATAATAATTAATCAAGCATGATAATTAAAGAGATGGCAGCTAGCTAGTACTACTTAATTACTTACCTTGGGTCGAAACCATTTCAGCTGTCGTTTCCATTCGCCTTCCGTGACGCTGATGAACCTTGCCCAAGCCCTGCCCGCCGACAAAGAAAATGAATAAAGGGGTTATTAAACAGTTCATATCATGAAATGACAAACTAAATAGGCTGAGATATATAGTTAATAATGATTGAAATTACCTGTTGACTATCCCAAACAAGATGTTATAGTCACTATTTGCTTTGAGTAGTGAGTCCAGTATTTGAATTGTTCCGGCGTCAACTTTAATGATACACAAGACCCAGTGAAATCTGCATGCACACACGTTTGCATGTCTTAATTAAGCGGGCATATGTAAGCAAAAACATGTCGCTAGCTAGTAGGCAAAAACAGAGAATTTGTAGTACAAGAAAGTGTGACTCACTGGAAGTTGTAAGGAAGTAGTATATCTTCATTGTATTTGAGGCGCTTCAAGAACTCTAGCATGCTGTCCTCTACCTGCTTTTCATGATGCTTGTTTATTGTCCATGTGTATTCATTAACAGTGTTTGGGTCAATGCACCCAATGCCATAGCGTCCATCTTTTGTCATTTCATACATCTTCATCCTGCATAATACCACAGAAAAGAATATAGTGAGGATAATTACAGGTAATGATTGATCAAAAGGATCACTACAGCTAGCTTGAGACTTAAATTACAGAAAGAAATCACTTACAGACAATAGCAACTGACGATAGATTTGTCGAGTGCGTCTTGATTGTATGACTGAAATAGTTCAGAATACTCAACGGTCACAGGTTTCTCATGGTAGTAATGATCCTTCTTGACTTGCACCATGAGGGACTCTCGATCGGATCTCTTGGTAATGTTCATGTACCATTCATGTAATTCATACATTCTCATTGGGAGCTTCTTGACCTCTTCTGGCTTGACCAAAGGTTGGCCCCGGGCATATTTCCGTTTTATTTCCTCCTCTTTAAGCACAGGCATGTCCTCGATCTCGAGGAGTTGTCCAACAGTGATTTTGAGAGTTTCAGCCTGCATTATATGCTCCTGGGTTATTACCACATCGCCCACCTCGGGAACGTAAACTGTTTGGCCACAATAATATTGGGCGCGCATACTGTCACGTGTTGTTGGCGGCACAACAAGCGGGGGGATCGATTGCGCCGCCTGTTCTCCCAGCTGGGCAACGGTTTTCCCGCATTTTTTGACAGCTGCTTGTTGTTTTCTCGAGCTCGAGCTCGCCTCTTTCTGTAGACGTTGTCGATGTAACTTCCTGATGTGGCGCTCATAGTCTGTGTCAACAGGCTTAGGAGCTGGTGGTTGAGCCATACGAATGAAGTGGTCAACTACTTCCACAGGCACTTTCTCCCTTGGCGGCGGTGGCGGTTTCGGTCCAAAATGGGCGTCGACTTCTGCCCGCACTATGGCATTGGTTTGCTCCTCGGTCTTGTCGTAAGCCCTCACAGGAAGAGGAGTAGTGAGGTTTGGACCATATTTATATCGCTTGCCTCCGCCTGTACTTCCTGTACTATGACCTCGACTCGTACCGCTACACACCATAGCTGCGGGGTGTCTCTTCTGCGATTACTGAGGCGGTGGAGACGGCTGACGGGCTGAATTGGACGAGGAGGAGTGGCCTGAAGCTGTGCCAGACTTGCAGTGGCCTGAGGTCGTGCCGGACTTGGAGGAGGAGTGGACGTCTGACGCTGTGTCGGACTTGGAGGAGGAGTGGCCTGACACTTTGCCGGACTTGGAGGAGGAGGAGTGGCCTCACGCGTTGGTGGACTTGGAGGAGCGGGAGTCTGCTGACTCGGTGGCGGACTTCGACGAGGAGTCGGGTGATGCGGTGTCGGTGGCCTTCGAAAGATGATGCAATCCTTTCTCCATAGGATGATACGATGTTTGGCATCTTCGAGTGTGTGCTCCTCGTCACCTCCAGGAATGTCAAGCTCTAGCCCCGAATATTGGTCCACCACCTCATCAACCACGACACGAGCATAGCCCGCTGGAATCGGGTTGCAATGGAAGGTTGCCTCGGGGGAATTTGAAAAAGCAACACCGTCCGCCACCTTCATGGATATGTTCTTCATTTTGAAGTGTAGCTCGCAGTTAGTGTTCTCCATGATGTCATCCACGGGGTATCTATCCAGCACTGCGTTGCCCGGGGCGGAACCCACGCTGCTTCTCGGCATGGATGGGGCGGTGCTATCCAATGCTGGATCATCCGCTAGCTGCTGCAGCTGCTGAGACCCCCTTTGCTGGCTAAGTGAGTCGATCTGCTCCTGCTGCCGCTGGAATTTAACTGCCAATTCCGCTTGACTTGCTTCTAGGCCTTGAAGGCGTTCATAGTCCCGCTTCCTCTGCTCCTCCTCCATCTTCCTCTTCTTCTCTTCCGCAATCTTCTTTCTCGCACGGGTTCTGTAGTCGGCGTTCCAGTCCGAAAACCCCTCATACCACGGAATAGCGCCCTTGCCTCGTGTTCTTCCCGGGTGTTCAGGATTTCCCAGGGCACGCGTAAGCTCGTCGTTCTCTCTGTTGGGCTGGAACACCCCCGATCGAGCCTCTTCTATTGCAACAAGTATCGCATCGTCGGCTCCGTTCAGACATGCCCTCGTCGAAACATTGCCTGTCTTCGGGTCCAACTCCCCCCCCATGCGCATAGAACCAAGTCCTGCACCTGGGGGGCCAGCTCTTAGTAACCGGAGTGACACTTGCATCCTCCATCTCTTTCTCAGACTTATCCCACTTAGGCATTGCCACCGCGTAGCCACCTGGCCCCAGCTTATGGAACTTATCCTTTTTTTCGGCATTCTTCTTGTTTATTCTCGACCGTTCCTTAGCTAATTCTGAATCCTTGAATTTCACGAAATCGTCCCAATGAGCACTTTGATTCTCTAGTATCCCCTCGAATACTGGAGTCTTCCTTCCTCCCTTGACGTACTTCTCCCACGTCGTTCTCTTGTGGTTCTTGAATGCAACCGCCATCTTCCTAAAAGCAGCGTCCTTGTTCTGCACATCTGCTTCTGTGAAATGATCTGGTAGGGTGAAATGTTCCATGAGAGTATCCCAAAGCAGTTTTTTTATTCTCGTCGACAAAAGTAACATTTGGACGTGGCTTTGCTGGCTTTCTCCATTCTTGAAGGGGGATCGGGAGTTGGTCCTTCACAAGAACTCCGCACTAACAACGAACTTGTCCGCAATCTTCTTAGGCGCTAATGGTTCGCCATTAGGTTTGAATGCCTCGATATTATACTTTACGCCCTCCTTCAACTTTTTGTTCGGGCCTCTTTTCATCCTTTTGCCTGAAGATTTGCTCGATCCGGATGGCTGAAAGAAGAAATATCGATTCGTTAATATATCTTCAACTCATTTAAAACATGCGATGATCACCAGATTCCTGCTTATATAAATATATATACCTCGCCGGTGTTTGTTGTTTCAGGATCAACATGTTCTTCGTCGTAGTTCATGACTTCATCAATTCGGTCGTCGCGATCGAATATCATATCACCCTCTCCGGTGTTGTTTAGAAATTCGAAGCCGTCAAAATCTTCTTCATTCTGATCATCATCTGGCCCGTGTATGATATCGAACATGGTCTATTCTCTCTCTGTGTCGGTATTGTCCGCCATAGCTTTTATTTAACTATGCCAAAAGAAATATAAAACAATTTAGTATAATCTCGAATAATAGATATAATCTTGAATACATCGTCTCGAATAATAGATATAATCTCGAATACATCGCCTCGAATAATAGATTTAATCTCGAATACATCGTCTCGAATAATATATAATATTGAATAGTACATCATTGGCTAGGCGGTGGACACCCAAAGAGAAGGAACCCTCACAGGATCATAGCTGAAGTGAGATCCCTGAAGAACTGCCAGGTATTGGAGAACCTGCCGCCCTCTAACGCAACCATGTAGCGATGGACGTGCTTGTCCTCCTCCCTGACACGACGACGTACCACCTCCGGCGGGGCCGGGTCCCTCCGCACCGAAACTGGCCCACGCGAACGCCACCAAACGAGATCAGGGTCGACGACGGGACCCGGGGCCGGGTTCCTCATCAAGCGGCGCGCCCCTCCAGGCAGCACCTCCCAGTGCCAGCCCGGCGGAGTCCAGTCCCGGACATGGGTCAGCTGGACGTCGTCGCGGACGTGTCGACGGCGAGGATGCGGGCCGGGCATCGTCGACAACAAATACTAGCTATATGCCCGCAAAAAGTAATATTTTTTTAATGATTGGATTTTGATAACTAAAATTTCTAACATTTCTATAACATTTCTAACAATGCTATATATAACTAACATTTCTAATATTTCTATAACTAAAAAACAGAAAAATTTCTAACAATTCTAACTTTTTTATAACTATTTCTATAACTAAAAAACAGATTTTTTTTAACAATTCTAACTTTTTTATAACTATTTCTATAACTAAAAAATAGAATTTTTTTTAACAATTCTAACATTTTTGACAATTCTAACATTTCTAACTATTCTAACAATTCTAACATTTCTAACTATTTCTAAAAAACAGAAAAATGTCTAACAATTTCTAAAAAACAGAAAAATCTATAACTAAAAATGTATGTGTGTGTGTGCGCGCGCGCACCGGCCGGCGAGGCGAGAGGCGACGGGGGGCGCGCGGCGACGGGGACGGCGACGGGCGCGGCGACGACGGGGCGGCGACGACGGGGACGGGGACGTACGGGCCAGGGCGGCGACGACGACGGGGACGGTGACAACGCGGCCGGGACGGGGCGGCGGTGACGACCGGGACGACGGGGACGGGACGACGGGGCGGCGACGACGGGGACGGGGCGGCGACGGGGGCAGCGACGGACCGGGGCGGCGACAAGGGATATGGAGACGGCGGGGGCGGCGGGCGACGGTGCAAAGGAGAAGAAGCAGAGGGAGAGATGAGAAACTGACGAAATTTTGAAGTGTTTTCTTATATAGAACCCACCTTTAGTACCGGTTGGTGCCACGACCCAGTACTAAAGGGTGTGCGCTGCCAGGCGAGGGGCACAAAAGTTCAGTCCCACCTCGCTAGCCGAGGGGCACTCGCACCTGCTTATAAGCCCCGCCGTCGCTGCTGTCTCGAGCTCCTCTCTTAAGCAGGCCTTCTGGGCCTACCTCTTCTACGATGCCCTGTTGGGCCTACTGGGCTAGCGGGCCTGCATCCTGGTCCAACTTGAATTTGGGTTTCTAGTCGTATGTAGGCCGCTGTGGCCCAGTAGGTGGGCTTTTTTTTTCTTATTTTTTTTGCTTTATTTATTTTTGTGAATAACTTAACTTTGAAAATAGATTTTTCAGTGATTCTTTTTTCTTATGTTTAATATTAGTGTGTTTTATCATTATATTCAATTTGGTAATGCTTAGGTTATTTAAAAAATGAAATGCCTTTGTAACGGATGAGTTTTCGTCCGAAACCCTGATACTTTGAAACAGATTGTCCATTTTGTACACGAAGTGCATCCAGTTTTTGCGGTAACCCTCTCTACTTTTTTGCACATGCTATGTGGGTGAAATTATGATACCATGCCAACTTTCAACCTTTTCTGAGTTCATTTGAAATGCTTTTCAATTTCAGGGTCATTTAGCTGGAAAAATTAGTAAATGCATGAAAGAATTTGCTTGCACATAAAATTTCTTCGCGTTTCAAATGCCAAAACACATAACTAGCTACCCTAACTATTACAGAGATTCCCTCCTGGGTGTGAAACACAGAAGAAAGTGATGATAGTTAAGCCGATCACATCCCAGATCTTTGGGTGTGAAACTTTTTCTTCGCGTGTGTCCCTTTGCGTCGTAGCCATGGAAAATCTTCATCATTTAACGGGATGCTCGGGTCAATATTCACTGTGAATGGAGCAATTTCATCAAACTTTTCATAATCTTCCGACTTGTCTGTCTTGTCATCCACTCCCACGATGTTTCTCTTCCCAGAAAGAACTATGTGCCGCTTTGGCTCATCGTACGATGCATTCGCTTCCTTATCTTTTCTTTTTCTTGGCTTGGTAGACATGTCCTTCACATAGAAAACCTGTGCCACATCATTGGCTAGGACAAATGGTTCGTCTGCATACGCAAGATTGTTGAGATCCACTGTTGTCATTCCGTACTGCGGGTCTTCCGTTACCCCTCCTCGTGTCATATTGACCCATTTGCACCGAAACAAAGGGACCTTCAAACCACGTCGATAGTCAAGTTCCCATATGTCCTGTATATAACCATAATATGTTTCCTTTCCCGTCTTGGTTTCTGCATCAAAGCGGACACCACTGTTTTGGTTGGTGCTCTTCTTATCTTGGGCGATCGTGTAAAATGTATTACCATTTATCTTGTACCCTTAGAAAGTCATTATATTCGAAGATGGTAACTGGGACAACAAGTACAGGTCATCTTCAATAGAGGTGTCATGCATGATACCTGCTTGCAACCAGCTGGCGAAACTCCTGGTTTGTTCACGTGTAATCCAGTCATCAGACCACTCCGGGTGTTTGGAGCGTAGCAAATTCTTGTGTTCATCCATATACAGAGCCACCAAGGCGGAATTCTGTAGAACTGTGTAGTGTGCTTCAGTGAGAGAATGTCCGTCCATACATATTATTTGTTCCCCTCCTAGCGTGCCTTTTCCATCCAGTCTGCCCTTATGCCGCGATTCAGGAACACCAATCGGCTTAAGGTCAGGAATAAAGTCAATACAAAACTCAATGACCTCCTCATTTTGACGGCCCTTGGAGATGCTTCCTTCTGGCCTAGCACGGTTATGAACATATTTCTTTAAGACTCCCATGAACCTCTCAAAGGGGAACATATTGTGTAGAAATACAGGACCCAAAACGTTAATCTCTTCGCATACGTGAACTAGGACGTGCGTCATGATGTTGAAGAAGGATGGTGGGAACACCAACTCGAAACTGACAAGACATTGCACCAAATCATTCTGTAACCTTGGTATGATTTCTGGATCGATTACCTTCTGAGAGATTGCATTGAGAAATGCACATAGCTTCACAATGGCTAATCGAACGTTTTCCGGTAGAAGCCCCCTCAATGCAACCGGAAGCAGTTGTGTCATAATCATGTGGCAGTCATGAGACTTTAGGTTCTGGAACTTTTTCTCTGCCATGTTTATTATTCCCTTTATATTCGACGAGAAGCCAGACGGTACCTTAATACTGAGCAGGCATTCAAAGAAGATTTCCTTCTCTTCTTTGGTAAGAGCGTAGCTTGCATGACCCTGATGTATGCCGTCTTTTCCGTGCATACGTTGCTGGTCCTCCCGTGTCTCAGGTGTATCTTTTGTCTTCCCATACACGCCCAAGAAGCCAAGTAGGGTCACACAAAGATTCTTCGTCACGTGCATCACGTCGATTGCGGAGCGGACCTCGAGGTCTTTCCAATAGGGCAGGTCCCAAAATATAGATTTCTTCTTCCACATGGGTGCGCGTCCGTCAGCGTCATTCGGAACAGGTTGTCCACCAGGACCCTTTCCAAAGACCACCTTCAAATCCTTGACCATATCATGTACATCAGCACCAGTACGGTGGCGAGGCTTCGTCCGGTGATCCGCCTCACCTTTGAAATGCTTGCCTTTCTTTCTTACGGGATGCCTGCTCGGAAGAAATCGACGATGTCCCAGGTACACATTCTTATTAGCCAAATATATACTGTCGGTATCGTCCAAACAGTGCGTGCATGCGCGGTATCCCTTGTTTGTCTGTCCTGAAAGGTTACTGAGAGCAGGCCAATCATTGATGGTCACGAACAGCAACACCTTTAGGTCAAATTCTTCCCCCATGTGCTCATCCCACGCACGTACACCTGTTCCATTCCACAGTTGTAAGAGTTCTTCAACTAATGGCCTTAGGTACACATCAATGTCGTTGCCGGGTTGCTTAGGGCCTTGGATGAGCACTGGCATCATAATGAACTTCCGCTTCATGCACAACCAAGGAGGAAGGTTATACAAACATAGAGTCACAGGCCAGGTGCTATGGTTGCTGCTCTGCTCCCCAAAAGGATTAATGCCATCTGCGCTTAGACCAAACCATACGCTCCTTGCGTCATCTGCAAACTCCTTCCCGTACTTTCTTTCGATTTTTCTCCACTGCGACCCGTCATCGGGTACTCTCAACTTTCCGTCTTTCTTACGGTCTTCTCTGTGCCATCGCATCGCCTTGGCATGCTCTTTGTTTTGGAACAAACGTTTCAACCGTGGTATTATAGGAGCATACCACATCACCTTGGCAGGAATCTTCTTCCTGGGGCGCCGGCCCTCGACATCACCAGGGTCATCGCGGCTGATCTTATAGTGCAATGCACCACATACCGGGTAAGCGTTCAAATCCTCGTACTCACCGCGGTAGAGGATGCAATCATTAGGGCATGCATGTATCTTCTGCACCTCTAACCCTAGAGGGAAGACAGCCTTCTTTGCTTCATACGTACTCTCGGGCAATTCGTTGTCCTTTGGAAGCATATCCTTTATCATTACCAGCAACTTTCCAAATCCCTTGTCAGATACACCATTCTCTGCCTTCCATTGCAGCAATTCCAGTGTGGTGCCCAGCTTTTTCTTGTCACCTACGCAATTCGGGTACAACAATTTTTTGTGATCCTCTAACATGCGCTGCAACTTCTTCTTCTCCAAATCACTTGCGCAGTTTCTCTTTGCATCGGCAATGGCCCGACCTAGATCATCAACGGGCTCATCTGATGCCTCTTCTTCAGCTTCTTCCCGCATTGCCGGCTCAGCTTCTTCCCGCATTACCGGCTCAGCTTCTTCCCCCATTGTTGTATCATCGTATTCAGGGAACCCATGGCCAGGATAGCTGTCGTCGTCCTCTTCTTCTTCATTGTCTTCCATCATAACCCCTCTTTCTCCGTGCTTGGTCCAAACATTATAGTGGGGCATGAAACCGGACTCAAATAGGTGGACGTGAATGGTTCTTGACGTAGAGTAATTGTGACCATTCTTATAGCCAGCACATGGACAAGGCATAAAACCATCCGCCCGCTTGTTTGCCTCAGCCGCAATCAGAAAAGTATGCACGCCCTCAACGAACTGGGGAGAGCATCGGTCATCGTACATCCATTGCCGGCTCATCTTCATTACACAACACCGAATAGACCAAATTAATACAAGTTCATACATAAAGTTCATACAACACTTAAATGCAACAAACAAATAACTCTCTAGCTAAAGCATTTAAATGCAACAACAAATGCGATCAAGATCGCAACTAAGGTAACAATGGATCCAACAGCATAATGATACCAAGCCTCACTATCGATGGCATATTTTCTGATCTTTCTAATCTTCAAGCGCATTTTCTCCATCTTGATCTGGTGATCATCGAGACATCGGCAACATGCAACTCCAATTCCATCTTCTCCCCCTCAATTCTTTTCAATTTTTCTTTCAAGTACTCATTTTCTCTTTCAACTAAATTTAACCTCTCGACAATAGGGTCGGTTGGAATTTCCGGTTCACATACCTCCTAGAAAAAATTTCTATGTCAACTTGATGGGCATAATTTGTCATAAACACGAAATGCAACTAGTTTTAAAAGAGAATATATATACCACATCCGAATCATTGCAAGAGTAAATCTAGAAATGAGAGATGAAAGGACAAAGTTGCTAACCTTTGTGATCATTTCAATGGATGGGGGCCTTCAAATCTTGACAAAATTTGGGCAAAATGTGTGATGAGCTCGAGAGGAAGAGGGGAAGAACAGAGAGGAGAGGGGAAAGGGGAAGAACAGAGCGAGCTCGGGTGGACGAAGGGTTTATGTAGGATGACCTTTAGTACCGGTTCATGCCAAGAACCGGTACTAAAGGGGATGGAGGGGCCCCAGTCTGACAACATCCTGCCACCACTCTCATTAGTACCGGTTCGTGGCACGAACCGGTGCTAAAGGTTCGCCACGAACCGGTACTAATGCAAGCGGCCCGGCTAGCCATTGGAACCGGCACTAATGTATACATTAGTGCCGGCTCAAATACAAACCAGCACTAATGTGCTTCACGTTTGACCCTTTTTCTACTAGTGTTCTCGAGCATTTGAGTCATGTCCGCATACTCCTAGGGATCTTTTCGTCTCGAGTCTAAGACGGTTACTAGTCCCTGCTCAAGCTTAATCTCTAGGAGAATATAGTGGAACCTGCGCACACATGCATAACTCATCAATTACATTACTATAACCTCGACTAATAAGGGAAACCGAATATGCATAAGAAAGTAACACTCACTTGAATTTGTAAGGAAAGAGTATTATAGCTTTGTTTTGATTTAATACCAATGATCGTAGGAAGTTGGCCTCGGTATCTTTTTCCTGAAATTCAACCGAATATGAATCTATGAGATTTGTGTTAATGAACCCAATATCACCGATTTGTCTTTTCTTCAATTCGGCGATCTTCAATCTGCATAATATAGTGAGGATAATTATAAATACATGCAATGAAAAAACTGACCTATATATAGAGACTTAATGACAGAAGTAGTACTTACAGACAGTAGCAAGTGACCGTTAATTTATCGAGGGCCTTCTGATTGAAAAACTGGAAGAACTCCTCAAATGGAACATTCAACAGATTAGTTCCAACGAGGTCATGCTCCTCTTTAACTCTCAGCGTCAAAATATTCCTCCCCCCAGACTCTCTGCAGGTTTTCATGTACCAATCATGGAATCTTCACATCATCGTTGTTAGAGATCTTTCATCTTTGACGAGAGGCTTATCGTACTCGTATCTGTGTTCGTCCACCTCCAAGAAATCATAATGTACATCATTGGGCAGGTAATCTCCAAGATTGGTATAACCGGGCACCATCCTCGAATCATTAGTGACGATATCGCTAGACACCTTGAGCGGGGGGCACGATTGGTTTGCTTATTCGCCAAGCTGGGCAATTTTTTTCCCAGCTCGTCGTTCCGCTAACCTTTGATCACTGACAGTACTTCCCGACCGCTCCGCTTCGATAAATGACCTTTCAATAATGTGCTCATAGTTCCCTTTCGGCGGGAGACTTTGGTGGTTTCTTCAGGGCAGCCACAGTGCGCTTCGCTTTCGCCGGATCTATCTTCTCCTCCAGAGGTGGATGTTTCTTTGCTTTCACCCCTTCAAAGAAGTTCGTCACTTCGGCTCGCACGATCTTCACGTTTTCCTCCAGGGTACTCTCGTATGGTAACTTTTCTGGAGTCTTCAGAGAAGGACCAAATCTGTATTTCCTCCCGCCTCTGGCTGTACTGCTAGATGTTGGAGCAAACGGAGCGGATGCGGCTGTCTTCTTTCCTTGCTTACGAGGCGGAGGAGAAGGACTACAATGCACCGGAGCAGCCGGAGCAGCGGCGGGTCTCTTCCGCCCTTGCTAACGAGGCGGAGAAGGAGTAGGCTGGCTGCTCGGGCGCGCCGGCGCAGGCGGAGAAGGAGGCGGAGTGCTGCCACACGCCGGAGAAGGAGGCTGATTGCCCTGATCACTCACCGGAGAAGGAGGCGGAGGAGGAGGCGGAGTTCCCTGACTCGCCGGAGGAGGAGGCGGAGGTGTCCAGTTCGGAAGGTTGATGAGCTCCTTCCGGCATAGGCATGGAGTCAACAGACGAGAACCCGGCCGAGTCTCCCCTTCACCCATAGGGTGGTCAAGCTTGAGGTCCTCAAATCCGTCTGTTATTTCATCCACCATCACCCTAGCATATCCTTCTGGAATCGGCTAGCAGTGAAAAGTTGCGCCAAGTTCAGGAGGTGCAACAAAGCCAACAACCGCCTTGACTTTAAATTTCATCCATTGCATCATAAGGTGGCAATTTTGAGACTCCGTGATGAAGTCCACGGGGTAGCTAGCAGGAGCCGTGAAGACATGCTCCAGCTGAAGCAGCTCGGTTGAAGCCACACTGCTTCTCTGCTGAGATGGCGGGGTAGCTTCGAGGGAAGCTTCGGCAGGTCGCTTGCTGCGATCTGCTTCTCGTTGCTCTATCGCTTGTACCCTTGCGTGCAGTGCCTGAATTTAGGTCTGCTCCACTTTCTTCCTCTTCTCCTGGCATTTGTAACCGCATGTGTCTGGAAACCCAACCTTCCATGAAACGGAGCCTGGCATGCCTCGTGTCCGTCCAGGGTGCTCAGGATTCCCGAGGGCCATTGTGAGCTTGTCGTTCTTTCTGTCTGGAACGAACGTCCCTTGCTGCGCTGCATCGATATACTGCCGAAGTTTCGTGACGGGTATTCGCAGTTGCTCGTTCATCCAACGGCACTTCCCTGATACAGGGTCCAAGGTTCCACCAACCCCGAAGAACCAAGTCCGGCAACGGTCTGGGCAATTCAATGTCTCTGGTTCGACCCCTTTATCAAGCAGGTCATTCTCAGCCTTGGTCTAGAACGGCCGGGCTTTGAGGTAGCCACCTGACCCTGTGCGATGGTGAAGCTTCTTCTTCGCAACATTTTTGTTGTTTGTCGCTGACATCTTCTTACTCTTGTCCGATGTCTTGTGGGCCACAATGTCATCCCACTAATCTCTGATCTTCTCATACCGGTCGGTGAATTCTGGTGTCTCTTCTTTGTTGACAAACGTTGTTTTCAGCTCATTCTTCCACCTCCTGAATAGTTCTACCATCTTCTTAAGAGCATGAGACTTGATCAATTGCTCTATAACTGGCTTCTCCGGATCCTCCTCTGGCGGTAGGGTGAAATTTGCCGTCAGCGCGGTCCAAAGATCATCTTTCTGCATATCGTTGACATAAGACACCTCAGGGTCATCTTTAGCCGGCTTATACCATTGATGGATGCTGATCGGGATCTTGTCCCTAACAAGAACCCCGCACTGAGCAGCAAATGCTTCCTTTGTCCGGATGGGTTCAATCGGTCGGCCATCGCGCGTGATTGCTGTGATCTCAAACCTTTCATCCGAGCGCAGCTTTTTCTTCGGGCCTCGTCTCTTTACCGAAGTTGTGCTCGATCCGGAGGGCTAGAAAAAAGAAGAAAGATGAGAGTTATTAATTAATATGTGTACATACCAAAAAAAATTAATGCATCAATTAGCTATAGTCAGCACATGCTTAATTAATATATATACATGGCCGGACTCCGTTCGGTCACCGGAGCCATCATCACGGTGTCCTTCTTCCACCGGCATTCGGTCACCGGAGCCGTCATCAAGGTGTCCTTCTTCCACTGGCATTCGGTCACCAGAGCCATCATAATCATGTCCTTCCTCCTCCATTGTTCGATCACCGTAGCCTGCTTCTTCACCCTGCCCTTCCAGACCATCGGTTTCGTTGAGAAACGACATGACGGCATCACTTCCGGCTGCGATTATGTCCCCCAACACCACTTCTGTTGCTTCGTCTTGGGGGTGCTCCATAGTTTCTGCACATATTTACAACATGGCAATTATTATTCAATCATGACAGATGGATATATTAGTGGCAAACGTAGAACCAGCTAGCTAATCACAATAAGGAATCATATTAGTGGCCTCGACGCTTCTCTAGGGTTTGGGGTGGCCTCGACAACGCTTCAAGGGTTTCGGGTGGCCTCGACGACAACACTCTTTTAACTTGGTAAATTTGGGTGGCCTCGAGAGGGTTTGTCGGGTAGGGGCGTGGCGGGAGGGGGTAGGAGACTGACATCATTTTTTCTAGGGTTTGGGTGTCCTCGAGAGTTTTGGTCGAGCGAGAGGGGGGGGGGGGGGGGGGGGTCAAGAAATAAAAAGAGGAGAAGATCGTAGAAAAAAAGAAGAAAAAAAGAGGAGAAGAAGAAAAAATAGATTTTTTCCTTTTCCACTTCTTATTTATTTCTCCTCTTCTTCCTCTCCTCTTCTTCTCGTTTTTCTTTTCCTTCTTCCTAAACTAAATATAAACTAAAATAATCCTAAAATTAAACGAAGTTATCGGGACGGGGTATATCGACAACGACATACCCGATAAAAAATAAGAAGACGAAGAAGAAATAAAAAGAAGAGAAAAAGAAAGGAATAGAGGAGAAGATCGAAGAAAAAAAAGAAGAAAAACAAAGAGGGGAAGAAGAAAGGAATAGAGGATCTTTTTCTCCTCTATTCCTTTCTTCTTCTCCTCTTCTTTTTCTTCTTTTTTCCTCTTCTTATTTATTTGTCCCCTTCTTCTCCTTTCTTCCTCTTCTTATTTCCCTTTTTCCTCTCATTATTTTTCTTCTTCTTCCTTTTCTAGCTAGATATATAAAACTTTTCTAAAAATGTAACTTTTGCATACATAAAACTTTTTCTTCTTCTTCCTTCTTCCTTCTCTTTCTTCTTCCTAAATATATAAAACTTTTCTAAACATGAAACTAACCTAAAATTAATGTACTAAATCAGAGAACATACATAGATAAAACTTTTCTAAAAGTCTAAATTTTGCATATATGTATACTGGAAACATCATTACAATTGAAAAAATACATACATACATACAAAAAACATGTAAAAAATACATACATACATACATACATACATATATGAACATACATAAAAAATACATATATCTAAAAAAATACATACATACATATATGAAAATCTAAAAACATGTAAAAAAATAGCATGTATAACTAAAAAAATAGCACGGCGGCGGCGGGGCCGGCAGAGGCGCGGTGCTCCCAGAGGGAGGAGCGCGTGACGAGCGGCGTTGGGGCTAGCAGGGGTGCGGGGAGTGGCACGGCGGCGGCGTCGGGGCAGGGGAGGCGCGCGTCAGGGCAGGGACAGCGCGTGGCAACGGCGTTGGGCGAGGGCGTGGGCGAGGGCACGGGCGACGGCGACGGCGGGGGCGGCGGGCGGCGGCGGGGCAGTCCGGAGACGTCGATGTGCTCGGTGTCGTCGGGGGCAACTGTGCTGATGAAATCTGCAAAATTGCTAAGTGCTACTTATATACCAGGAGCATTGGTCCCGGTTCGTTGCACCAACCGGGACCAATGCCTCCTTTAGTCCCGGTTGGTGCCACCAACCAGGACCAAAAGTCTCTTTTCAGCAGCCCAAAGGGCAGGAAGCAGCGACCTTTGGTTCTAGTTGGTGGCACCAACCGGGACTAAAGGGGGACATTGGTCCCGGTTGGTGCCACGAACCGGTACCAATGCATCACTTTAGTCCCGGTTGGTGGCACCAACCGGGACCAAAGGCCATGTGCTGCCGCATCGTGGCCGAAAGTTTTGTCCCACCTCGCTAGTTGAGAGAGCTCGAGAGGGTTTATAAGCGCTGCTGCGCCAACCCTCTCGAGCTCCTCTCAACTGCAGGCTTTCAGGCTTAATTTGTCACGATGTGCCTGTGGGCCTACTGGACCTCTTGCGGGCCTGAATCCTGGCCCATGGTTGGGTTTATAGTCGTATTCAAGCCGTGGTGGCCCAGTAGCTGGCACTTTTTTTTTATTTTTTTCTTGATTTATTTATTTTGTTTTGTTTCTACTTACAACAAAAAACTTACTGTTGCTATTTTTATTTATTTTATTAAAGTTTATTTATTTTACTTTTATAAAATTTATTTTGTTTCTACTTCTTTATTTATTAAAGTTTATTTTAATTTCATTTATTTTGTTTCTACTTATTTATCGTATTAAATTTTATTTTATTTTATTTTGTTTCTACTTATTTATTAAAGTTTATTTAATTTATTTTATTAAAGTTTATTTTGTTTCTACTTATTTATTTTATTAAAGTTTATTTTATTTTATTTTTTTTCTACTTATTTATTAAAGTTTATTTTGTTTCTTTCTGCTTTTCATGTTTTGAACAGAAAATACTTTGATAATTTCAGTGACATGAATTTTATATAATTTTAGTTTAAAAATACTAGAGGTTTATAAAAACTTTTTAGTTCATTCGTTTTGCTATTAGAGTTTTATAAAAGTTTTTTAGTTAATTTTATTTTTGCTATCATCATTTCATCCACAGAGCATGTGCAAGAAAGTAGAGAGGGTTACGGCAAAAACTGGATGCACTTCGTGTACAAAATGGACAATCTCTTTCGAAGTATCAGGGTTTTATACGGAAACTCGTCTTTTACAAAGGGATTTCATTTTTTAACTTATTTGAACGTCATAGTTTTTCTGTGTTCAAAATGCACCATTCAAAGCCATATCATCAATTTTCAACCCTTTCTGACTTCATTTGTTATTTTTCATACATTTGATGATTATTTTGAGCTATAAGACCCTGAAATTGAAAAGAATTTTAAATGAACTCTGAAAAGGTTGAAACTTGGCATGGTATCATCATTTTATCCACATAGCATGTGCAAGAAAGTAAAGAGGGTTATGACAAAAACTGGGTGCGCTTCGTGTACAAAAACAGACAGTCTCTTTCGAAGTATGAGAGTTTCATACGAAAACTCGTCCGTTACAAAGGGATTTCATTTTTTTAACTTTTTTGAACTCCATAGTTTTTCTGTGTTCAAAATGCACCATTCAAAGCCACATCATCAATTTTCAACCCTTTCTGACTTCATTTGTTATTTTTCATGCATTTACTTATTATTTTAAGCTATATGACCCTGAAATTGAGGGCAACATATAGCTCTCATGAATAAATAAGTGACCAAATTAGTAGAAGTTCATCATCACATTAAAAACAAAGTACATACATAGTTCTCATTGAACAACATATAGCTCTCCGGAGCATCTAGTTAAAACCATACATTGAAACTATGTAAAACCTTTCAATGCAACAACAAATGTGATCATAATCATAACCAAGGTAAAAATTGATCCAACGGCATAATGATACCAAGCCTCGGTATGAATGGCATATTTTCTAATCTTTCTAATCTTCAACCGCATTGCATCGATCTTGATTTTGTGATCATCGTCGACATCCGCAACATGCAACTCCAATGTCATCTTCTCCTCCTCAATTTTTTTTCCTTCAAGTAATTATTTTCTTCTTCAACTAAATTTAACCTCTCGACAATAGGGTCGGTTGGAATTTCCGATTCAACTACCTCCTACATAAATAAAATCTATGTCACATTGGTCGGCATAATTTTCATAAACAATAAATGAACCAAATAGTTATAAAAAGATAATATATACCACATCTGAATCATAGACAGGACGAGGGCCGACGGGGGCGGATACCAAAACCATTGCACTATATAATAACAAGCAATAATAAAAGTTAGAAAATTAGACAAGTATCTATGTAAAGTAAGAATTATTTTTTTTCAAAAACAATATAAGAACAAGAGGCTCACCACGGTGGTGCCCGCGACGAGATCGGCGCGGGTGATCGACGGCGGTGAAGACGGGGACGGCACGTGACAGACCGCTAAACCTATGCAAATCTCAGGGGAAATGGAGTTTGGAGGTCGAGCTTCGAGAGGAGAAAGCTTAACTAGTGTGGCTCGGCCATTTCATCGAACACCTCATGTGCATAGGAGATGAGCTAGAGCACTCAAATGCTCTCTCCTTGCCGGTTAGAAAAAACAAAGCACTGTGGAGTGCTCTGGTGCGGCGATGGGATATATATATGCAACTCATTTGTCCCGGTTCGTGGCTGGAACCGGGACTAAAGCCCAGCCTTCTGTCCCGGTTCAAACCAAGAACCGGGACCAACGGTTATGGACCAGGGGCGAGGCCCATTGGTACCGGTTCGTAACTAGAACCGGGACAAATTGGTCCATACGAACCGAGACCAATGCCTACGAGGCTCCGGCCGGCCCCCTGGACTCATGAACCGGGACGAATGCCCCATGGGTCCCGATTCATGACTGAACCGGGACTAATGGGATTGCCATGCCCAAACCAAAGCCCTGTTTTCTACTAGTGCCGGTTGATCTGCACGTAGGAATTTTTTTATATTATAGCCAATGCACCTATCGTAACCCACATGTGGCCATGGCTCGACGGTGGACGAATCAGAGGAGGGGCGGTCAAGCGGGAGTGCCACCAGCAGTACCTAGCTAGCTGAGTCGCTGACCACTTCGCTCTCTTGTCTCTTCTCTCGCACGTCACATACACTGACACACAGCTGAAGTCCATGCTCCTGCCTTCTCTAGGCCAGGACGCCACTGACACAACTTGAGTCTACACTCTCATGCCAAAGGATGCGATTGTCGCTGCTTCTCCAGCCTCCAACAAAGGACTATGGAATTCACGAGCAGGACCAAGGCACCGACTCAGCACCGATGCGAGCAGGAGGTATGTTCTTCACTATTATGCTCGAGGTGCATCCACTATCTCCTCCATGTGTAAACTGTATGTGTAATGGTGTATGTCGTTGTTTGTCCTGTGGTCATCTGCTAGATAATTGCAGATTGCAGAATGGGATTGGGGTTGCTGCTTCTATGTTCGATTTGTGTGTTATGATTGGTGAAATTGTGACTTTGTGACTTTATGAGTATGTGTGTTACAATCTACCGTTTCCTGTAGGTAGTTTGGTCTAGTTAGTACATTCAGCCATATCATTCATTAAGATGCTAAAGCTGGCCGCTCTCTCATGTTTTTGCACATATTTTAAAATAAGACCACGATAACGCGTTGACGTCCCGCAGGGAAGACACCAAAGTGAAATATCATTCCCCTAGCTAGGTAGGAGAGAACTACAATTTTGTTCGCTAAAAAACATCACTCCTAGCCAACGCTTCAGAATTGCCATGTGAAATGATAAAATTATCATGCGATTACATAAAGATTTACCATGTTATAAAGTAAAAGCTGTCATGTTGTATAAAACGAGTGGTAGAAAAAAGCTATGTTGTAGCAGAGTAAGGGCCTGTTCGGCAATAGCCTAGCTTCCAGATCATGTAAATCCCCAGGGGAGTTGCACCGAACAGTCCAACTCCAGGAAGCTAGCTTCCCAGATCTGAGGGTGGCCGATGTGCAAAAAACTGAAGCGGCGGTTCTGGTCATCCCAGGAAAAGTGAGATCTGGAATTGGCCTAATTTATGAAGTAATGCCACCGCCAAGTGACTCACATACCGATTCGTTACCTTTTCCCTCCGATCTGGGCCAAGCCCATCCTCTCTCCTCCTGTCTACCTCTTGAGCTGACTGGGCTCTAGCCCGCCCAGGCAGGCTGGCCTGCTGGCGCGAATGAGAAGCGGAAGCGAGCCAACCGAACGCTTTTCCATCGATCACAATCCGTCGAAGAAGCTGGAATTGGAAAACAGAAGCGAGATTTCAGGATTTAGAGAAGCTAGGGGACATCCGAACAGGCCCTAATTGCCATGCGTTTTGGGGGATATTCCATGATTGCAGCATGAAGAATTGCCAACCTGGAAAAGAAAATGATGAAAATTGCCATGCTGGCCGCAGGAAATTGCCATGCTATATCAACGAAAAACTGGTGAGAATTGTGGTGCCCTAAAAACAGAAATTGCCATCCCCAAATGTGTTCGCTTAGATTGTGATTAGTTAACCAATTATTGTTGTCATCTCGCAGTTCGCTCAAAGGTTGCATGCACTACGAAGACATTAGAATTCGTGCGTCAAGTTCGACGTGCATGAGGGCGTTCACTGAGAATCCTTACAAATTTAACATCAGATCTCTAACATTTGGGTTAAGATGTTGCTTGGAGTATTTGTTGCTAAATACATATTTTAGGGGCTAAAAAACCACACATTGAACTGGTAAACCAGCAGACCAATCAGTAAAAACCTGAATCGACAAACCTCATTGGTTTGATCACTAGTCCGAATTTTTAAATCCATGTCAACCTACTCGTGTGAATATCCAACGATAACAATGTGTATGAAACTAACCAGAAACAAGTTAATCCTAGATTATGACAAAATGTACAGATAATCACGGATTTTATAGAGCCGTGTGGGACCTCCAGCCGAGCGTGCCGATAGTGGTCTGATCTGACGACGTGCTAGATAGCCGATTGGACGCGCTACACGCTGTATCCACCCAAAACTCACGACATGTCACACGTGACGCGTCCACACGAAAACGCGCACATTTACACTAGATTACGCAGATGTCAAATCTTGGTCAGGCCAAATCAATTCCAGGCTATAGGAACATTTATGCATAGCCAGTTAGCCACCCATGGAAATAATTAAACGTATCCAAAAAAACAAGGGAGAATAGAGAATAAAACCCAAGTCTTCCTCTCAAGAGCAAGAGGAAAGGACAAGGAATATTAACTAGCAACCAAAGAAAGAGTAGACGAGAGAGAGGAGGCGAAATTAGCCAACGCGCGCGTCCATGGCAACCCAGCCACACCAATCGTCCAAGAAATTCCTACAGTGCGAGGCACCCCCGGCGAAACGGAAGATGGGGCCGGAGCAGAAGACGAAGAAGGCCGGGGCGCCAGCACTGGCGGGGAAGGAGGCTTTCACGGCGCTCGAGCTCGACGTGGCCGAGCAGCTCATCCGCCTCAGCGAGAGCAGCGCGTCCTCGGGCGGGTCCTTCTCCTACCTCCGTTCCGTGGACACCCCGACGGCGCCGCCGGCTAAGGGCGCCATAATTCCTGGCGGTTGCGTGGACTGGGAGGAAGATGAGGACGACGAGGTGGCCGGAAGGCAGCGGAGGGTGAAGCGCTACCGCCTGATAAGCGAGATCTACGCCGCGACGGAGCCAATTGGAGAGCGCAGCGGCAGCAGCCGGACGAAGGAATAGATGAGGAGAGATGAGAGGGGAGAGGGACCAACCATCTTGTAATTCAAGTGATTGCTAGGGGGTAGCCTGTAGGTCGAGCTAGCAGTCCTCTCCTTCCTCTCGCCGGGAGGAATCGCTATCACTATCGATCTTGCTGTAAAAGTTTCATCCTTGCAATAAGACTTGTTGGCTGGAGCTGAATCCATCCACGTCGGCTTCCGAATTCTTAACTGAATTTATTTTGTTCCACAGTTGCTAGCTGGCTTGGCTGGATCTCGGCCGATCGACCGATGGACGGCCTTTGCAGATGGATGATCTCCGCGGCGGAGAGGATCAGATCAGGCTTCCTCCTTCGATTTCGTGGTAGCTTGCGACTCGGCGCCTGCGGTCGATCAATCCCTGCCTGCATGCAATTTTTGAAATTAACTATTCCTTGTCCCATGAGGAGCTGCGGTTCACTGAAAGATCGATCGATTGATTCGTGAAATTTGGTGCTTTGTTTATCGGATTTGGGCGGCGACGAGGTGCACTGCTGTCTGCGCTGGTTTGGGAGTCCTATTTCTAGCAGAAATGTTTACTCTGCGTGTGGTAGAACTGTTGATCAGTAGATTTGGCTCTGCAGGGTGCAGGCCGGAGCAGCCGGCGGTTGCAATGTCTTGTTCTCCGGTGGTCGCGCAACTCATAGTTCGACTGTTCGGTATAACACCTGCCTCTTATCTTCATACTGGTTTGGTCGATTTAGGCGAGTCCAATTTCCTTCCGCAGCATTGGAGTGAGGATTGACGATCGAGCTGCTGGATCAGAAACTGGCCGGGGGCGAATGGAATGTTCTAGAAGCGCTTCCATGCCACCCGGTAAGTGGCGGCCAAGCCGGTCATGCGAGAGTTCCATTTCTTGCATCCTCCTCTACGTGGTTTCCTTCCTATATTATACATACCACGATCGAGCTTATCATCTGAGATGACTGATGAGGCTGCAGATAAATTTACTCTGAGCTTTCTGAATTCTGATGCAGGTTGGTGTACTTATCAGATCTATGGAAATGTAATCCTCTTTTTAGCAGTGTCTATTTTCACTTTTGATACTGTGAGACATGACCTCAAAGTTCGTTCTTCAACTGCAAGATTCATCGAGCTAGCACCGATGATGCATGCATGTTTGCAGCGCAATATTGTAATAAAGATATACAGAGGTCCATCGGCTGTGTGAAACTGGTTATATATGCTTACTGGATCTCTAATGTGTTCACAACGTAGGAACAAATTTCTAACATGCTTTGGAACGCTGATTCTTCAAACAGGGGAAAAGAATGAAAGATACAGAGTAGCTTTCTATCATGCATATGTGCTTGGTGACATGGCTTTCTTTGGAGATTGAATGGGATAACTATGACAATGAGGGTTCGAATAATTCCATTAGTGTCACTAAGCAAACTGAGGGTAATGTTATGGAGGAATGGTCTCCCTGAAATAAGGTTGTTTGTTTCGGCTTCAGTTGGGTGATCCGAAGCCAACTGAAGCTGAAACAAGCAAGACCTAAGACTCAGACACCCAAATTGGAAAAGTATAGGTGAATACTAAGGGATTGTGTGTATGTTTTATCGACGAGCCTGGCTCCCCGTTTATAGAACATGCTGTAAATTGGAATACACCGAGCGGCTCAATGCCAGCCACGGTACAGCCTCCTCGTATATATATATATGCAATCAGAAATTACAGAGTTTGTGTACAATACGAATAGACCAACAGAGATGGAAACTAACTATTTGGTAGCTGCTTGACTTGCACTCCACGTTGTTCATCACAATGTGGCTCTGTCGGATGGTCTGACTCTAACACGCCCCCGCAGTCTGAACCGGGCGAGCTCTCGACCTGAAGACTGGAGCGAAACTCTTGAAAAAGAGTAGTAGGCAAACCCTTCGTGAAAATGTCCACAAACTGCGAAGATGAGTGTACATGTAAAACGCGCACATCTCCAAGGGCTACCTTCTCCCGAACAAAGTAAATATCTAGCTCAATATGCTTGGTCCGTCGATGTTGAACGCGGTTGGTAGACAAGTAGACAGCACTGACATTATCAAAGTAGACAATGGTGGCAGTCGAGATTGGCCGTCGAAGTTCCTGTAGGAGCTGCCGAACCCAACATGACTCTGAAACAGCCGCGGCTACTGCCCTATACTCTGCCTCGGCACTAGAGTGGGAGACGGTCGTCTGTCATCGTGCGGACCAAGAAATAAGATTTTCACTAAGGTACATGCAAAATCCAGACGTAGAGCGTCGGGTATCTGGGCAACCAGCCTAGTCGGCATTCGAGTATGCAATGAGAGAGTGAGAAGAAGTGCGATGCAGAGAAAGACCAAGGTCAAGAGTGCCATGGAGATAGCGGAGAATGCGTTTTTTGACAGAGAAATGGGGTTCTCGTGGATCTTGCATATGGAGACATACTTGCTGCACGGCGTAAGCAATGTTAGGACGAGTGTGTGTAACATATCGTAGTACGCCGGCTAAGCTACGATACTGAGAAGGATCGGAAACGGGGGACTCGGATGTGGAGGAGAGTTTTGCTTTGGTATCAATAGGTGTAGTGATGGGATGACAATCACGCACGCCTGCACAATTCAAGATGTCAACAATGTAATTTCGTTGACAGAGGTGGAGGCTAATAGATGTACATGTGACAGAAATGCCAAGGAAGTGATATAGGGGCCAAGATCCTTCATAGCAAATTGGCGTGCCATGGGATGGGTGATAGTAGCAAGAGTAAATGGGGTGGAGGCGGTAAGAATGATGTCATCGACATAAAGAAAGAGATATGTTAAGTTGGTGCCCTGATGAAAAATGAAAAGAGAGGAATCTGATTTGGATTCAACGAACCCAATGGAGCGCGCAAAGGTGGCAAACTGCTGAAACCATGCGCGTGGAGGTTGTTTTAAACCATATAGAGATTTAAGAAGACGACACACATAAGTGGGGTGACGTGGATCAACAAAGCCAGAGGGTTGTTGACTATAGACAACTTCATCAAGATGACCATGGAGGAAGGCATTTTTTTACATCAAGCTGGTGTACGGGCCAAGATTGAGAGATAGCAAGAGAGAGAACAATGTGAATAGTGGCAGGGTTAACAACAGGACTGGAGGTTTCATCAAAGTCAATTCCTGGTTGTTGGGAAAAAGCACGGACTCACGGACTACCAAACAATCTTTGTGACGAGCGAGAGAGCCGTTGGCATGATATTTATGGTGAAAGATCCATTTACTGCTCACAATGTTTGCACCGAGAGTAGCAGGGACAAGAGTCCATGTTTGATTTAGAATGAGAGCATCAAACTCTTCTTGCATGGCTTGACGCCAGTTGGGATCACGTAGTGCCATAAGATAGTTGTGTGGGAGTGGAGAAGAAGCAATAGCAGAGAGGTGAAAGATCCATTTACTGCTCACAATGTTTGCACCGAGAGTAGCAGGGACACGAGTCCATGTTTGATTTAGGATGAGAGCATCAAACTCTTCTTGCATGGCTTGACGCCAGTTGGGATCACGTAGTTGTTGGGGAACGTAGCAATTTCAAAAAATTTCCTACGCACACGCAAGATCATGGTGATGCATAGCAACGAGAGGGGAGAGTGTTGTCTACGTACCCTCGTAGACCGACAGCGGAAGCGTTATGACAACGCGGTTGATGTAGTCATACGTCTTCACGGCCCGACCGATCAAGCACCGAAACTACGGCACCTCCGAGTTCTAGCACACGTTCAGCTCGATGACGATCCCCGGACTCCGATCCAGCAAAGTGTGATGATCTTGATGTTCTACCGTCGCAGGGCTTCGCCTAAGCACCACTACAATATTATCGAGGATTATGGTGGAGGGGGGCACCGCACACGGCTAAGAGAACGATCACGAAGATCAACTTGTGTGTCTAGAGGTGCCCCCCTGCCCCCGTATATAAAGGAGCAAGGGGGAGGCCGGCCGGCCCTTGTGGGCGCGCCAAGGAGGAGGAGTCCTCCTTTCCTACTCCTACTAGGAGGGGGAAAGGAAGGGGTAGAGGGAGAAGGAAAGGGGGGGGGGTTGTCGGTGTCAAAACCGGCGGATCTCGGGTAGGGGGTCCCGAACTGTGTGTCTAGGCCGGATGGTAACAGGAGGCAAGGGACACGAAGTTTTACCCAGGTTCGGGCCCTCTCGATGGAGGTAAAACCCTACGTCTTGCTTGATTAATATTGATGATATGGGTAGTACAAGAGTAGATCTACCACGAGATCGAGGAGGCTAAACCCTAGAAGCTAGCCTATGGTATGATTGTTGATGTATATGTTGTCCTACAGACTAAAACCCTCCGGTTTATATAGACACCGGATAGGGTTAGGGTTACATAGAGTCAGTTACAATGGTAGGAGATCTACATATCCGTATCGCCAAGCTTGCCTTCCACGCCAAGGAAAGTCCCTTCCGGACACGGGACGAAGTCTTCAATCTTATGTCTTCATAGTCCAGGAGTCCGGCTGAAGGTATAGTCCGGCCATCCGGACACCCCCTAATCCAGGACTCCCTCAGTAGCCCCTGAACCAGGCTTCAATGATGACGAGTCCGGCGCGCATATTGTCTTCGGCATTGCAAGGCGGGTTCCTCCAAGTACTTCATAGAAGATTTTGAACACAAAGATAGTGTCCGGCTCTGCAAAATAAGTTTCCACATATTGCCATAGAGAGAATAATATTTACACAAATCTAATCTGCTGACGTATTCCGTAGTGTGACATCACACCACGGCCAAGCTTTTATTCGAACCGTTTTACTGTCCCATCTCAGCGCGTTATGCGAGGCGGTTTCCTTGGCACGTCTTGTTAAAGCAGAGATCGTGTCCCCTTATTCCGGAATTCTCATCAATACGGGCGTGGGTAACCCAACCACGCCATTGATTACGGCGCTTGGAGATAAGCGAGTTTTACCAAGCTGGTGGGGACATGTAGTTGCGTCCACCCATATAAGGGGATAAGGATCCACCTTTTCACCTACGCCTTCTTCCTCCCTTGCTTATCCATTCTCGCGCACTCGAGCTCCAGCGCCCAAGTCCGCATTCCCCATCTCAACCTTCTCCATCTATGTCCGGAGCAGGAGGCAAGTGGATGGCCTCCTCCGTTGCGGAAGGGCACATCAAAAAACTAAGGAAGGCCGGATACCTGTCTAACGACATTGTGCACCGGCTTCCCGAAGAGGGGCAGCTCATCCCCACCCCTAGGCCCCATGAGAGGGTGGTGTTCCTCCCCCATTTCCTCCGCGGACTGGGTTTCCCTCTCCATCCATTTGTCCGGGGGCTCATGTTCTACTATGGCCTGGATTTCCACGATCTGGCCCCGAATTTTGTCCTCAACATCTCGGCGTTTATCGTCGTGTGCGAGGCTTTCCTCTCATCCGCCCCCATTTCGGCCTATGGCTCAAGACTTTCAACGTCAAGCCGAAGGTGGTGCACGGCAACCAGGCGGAGTGCGGAGGCGCCATGGTGGGCAAGATGCCCAACATCTTATGGCTCGAGGGCTCCTTTGTGGAGACCCTGAAGGGGTGGCAATCGGAGTGGTTTTACATCACCGAGCCACGCGACCCTAAGTGGGTCGCAGCCCCCGAGTTCCGGTCTGGACCCCCAACGTGGCTCTCGTCCTGGAAAGAGATGGGCCTATGATGGGGCAGCAAAAAGGAGGTGACCGGACTACAAACATGCACCCAATCCCTGGTGGACAAGCAGCTCAGGCTCGTCAACGTAGTCCAGGTTATGCTCCTCCGCCTGAGCCTCTCGTGTCAACAACAAGCCTTCAATCTGTGGGAGTTCAATCCGGCGCAGCACCGGACTCTGAGCAGGCTCTTCGACACGACATACGAAGATGCCTGGAAGGTGCTTTTCAAGGGCGCCGAGGCTCCCGCATCCGCTACCGAGGATCGCGGATTCAGCGCGCAGCGTCACGCTAGCGCGATGAGTTTTTTGTACCTTTTACAGGGCACTAGTTTTTCATAGTTTAACTCTGTGCGGGATTTAAGCTCCCTTACCTTTGACAGGATTGGCAGGCGAAGTCCGGACGGATCGACTGTCCGTCACCTTTGCCCGAAGACCCAGCCGATGCCCACTTGGCGAAGCTGCTGGTTCCGGCACCCTATGCGGTGCCGGAGAAGAAGGCCAAGAAGAAGGACACGGGGACTCGAAAGAGTGCCTGACGCCCGGATGTGTCCGATTCATTATTCGACGAATCCAAGACGCACTCCTCCCACGAAGACGAGGAGGAGGAAGAAGAGTCCTCTCCCCCTCCAGTGGGGGAAGGGAAGAAAAGGAAGGGCGCCCCAACTGGGGAGGCCGAAGGGTCCAAGAAGGGGAGAACCCTTCCTCCGGACTGCTCCATCGACGCCGACGACGGCGAAGAGGAGTGGCCGCCCAGGGCCAAGCCCCTGGCGAAATCGTAAGTATCTGGATTCCAGAGTAATTCATAGTATTCGTTTATTGCACAGCTTTCCCTTATGTCGAATGTGTTTATGCAGCCCACCCAAAGATCGGCTCGACGCGTCATCGAGCGGCTCACTGGACTCGTCGGATGTGAACTCGCTTCCGGCGGCCTCCTCCCCCCGCCCTACAGACGACACCGAAGCGTTGTCCCAACAGGTTCAAAGCCAGGGGGAGGTGGTCCTGGAGGCGCCGCAAGGCGACCTCCCGGACTCCAGGAGTAAAGGGGATGAAACCCCCCGGGGCTCCAAGTCCGGCCCTAGGCCGGACACCTCTCCGGAACCTTCAAAGGTTCTAGTGTCCGGTGGGCGACCTCCTTCCAAGAGGAGCCAGCCCACTGTGCCGGCGACCCCCGTCCAAACGGAGGCGCCGGACAATCTGTTGGAGGCGCTCCAAGGAGCCTTCATCGACAAGGGGCACTGCACTATTATGAGTGCGGTGATCCAGAAGGTTCAGTCCGCCAAGGGCGGACTGACTGAATCTTGTACTAGCCTTTTAACAGGCTTTGAGGTAAGTAAAGAATGTGTAAATAATATTACCGCACAGATAGTAGCCCCTGATGCTCTGTTTGGCGTTCGAGAAGAAAAGCCGAATAGAGGATCAAATAAAATTCGCAGGAGTCTAACAAAAAGGAGTCAATATGCGTATGCAGGCTTCTCTGCTTGCGTCCGCCGCACTGACCCCGAAAGTGGACACGCTAAAGCAGAGCTCGGGCGTGCCAAGAAGCAGCTCGAGGACAATGAAGGTAAGAAATACCTTGTTTAAATATATATATATATATATATATAAGGTGCAATTGCAAAAGATGATAGGATTATCATGGCTATTGTAGGGGCCACGTCTGAGGTGGCGACCCTTAAGCAAGCGCTGGATGAGGCCGAGAAGAGGGCGGCCACGGAGCGCACCGAGCGGGAGAAGTATGAGGCCGAGGTTGGCAAGGTGCAGCAAGAGCTCCAGGCTCTCATGGAAAAACATGAGAGTTTGGAGCTTGACTCAAAGACGCGAGCGTTCGAGCTCGCGGTGGCTGTTGAAAATGCCAAGTCTGCCAAGGCCAAATCCCAGAAGACCCTCCAGGAGTTGGATGAGGTGAAGAAGATAGCGGCAGGTAAGGCATTATTTATGCAAAGCAAACACATAAATGTGAGTTACTTGTTACTTACCTGAATCCGGAGCTCTCCAGGAGCGTTCGCAGATCTTCCCCGGAGTGTGTCCGATGCCGCCGCATTCTATTGAGCCGAGGATGGCAGCTCGATGGAGAAGGTGTTCTGGTCTCAGTACGCTGAGGCCGGACACCCCGTGCCCCTGAGCGACCAGCTGAAGCAACTGGTCGAGCTCCACAAGGCGGCCTAACAGGCCATGAAGGGCCTCATAGTTCGGCTGTGGCCTGGAGAGGCTCAGCCTAGGAGCTATTTCGGGCTGGTGTGGCGGCTGGTGGAGGCCTGTCCAAGGCTCGAAGTCATCAAGCGCTCCGTCTGCATTGAAGGTGCCCATAGGGCCCTTGCCCGTGCTAAGGTGCACTGGGGCAAGCTGGATGCTAAGAAGCTTGTGAAGGACGGGCCACCAGCGGGGAAAGAGCATCGCAAGCCCGAAAATTATTATAAGGATGTTCTGAAGGGTGCCTGCCTTGTGGCGGATGAATGTTCCAGAGATGTAATTTTTGAGTAAAACTCGCTCGTTTTGTCCTGTGCGCTGAAAACTTGTTCATATGCGCTAAGCAATGCTGTTTGAATTTAAAATATTACCTTCTGTGCGGCTGTTTATCAATTCTGAGAGATGGCGAGTCGTCAGGTTCTGCCCCCGTGCCACTAGTGCTGGGGTGTTCGGGGATAAACCTGAGCGCTCTTTTTCCCATGTTTGGGTCCTTCGAGGGAGGCGCTCAGCCCAACGAACAAGGCAATCGGACTATAATGCGTGAACACTCTCACTTAGCCATAGAATTCTATAATTTTAAATTTCGGCGAAGCCCCTGGTATTCGGAAGACCGAGTTCGGGGCGCTATCCATGCCTTGGCCGGACAGAACCGGTTCCTCGCCCGAAGCGGCATAAGTCTTTAGGGACTCGAAAAAACCTCTCGAACAGCGACCAGCTCTCGCTTCATCATGACAGTCAGTTTTAGCTTTCTCCACTGAGGTGCTCGACCCAGCTCAACTAGGGCACAATCGCAGTGGTTCTCCTAGTGCTACCTTAGCCGATATAGCGGAACGTAAGGCACCAAAACATAGGAGCCGGGCAAACCCAACTATTGACCCAAGACATGATTCGGAGCCGATGCATATAATGCTATAAGTTCGGGGTGCCCCACTTGTTAAAGTGTTCGAACTTCTCACACCATATTGAGGGGTACTAAAGCCCCTGGCATATTTTGGCCGTACCAACGTGTACGGGTGCAACATGTCGTTAAGGAACATATATAAAGAAAAAAGGTAATGCAAAAATAGACGAAAGCTATGCATTGTTTATTAAAAAGGGGTGCGATCAAAGTAGAACGATACAAATAATGCGATAAGTGGACGGTTGGACTAGTTAACATGTCCATTCCAGGGGCAAGCTGCGGAATAGTATGCGGAACAGGTATACTGCTCATGATAGAGACCACCTGGGAGTTCCGTACTGCGGCATGGCTTGTCTGCTTCCCTGGTTCTTGCATCGTTTGTGCGGCAATTGAACTGCCGAACAGGCCTTCCGAAGGATGAAGTCTTGAAAGTAAGAGAAAATTAAAAAAAATAATCGGCAGCCCCTGGTACGGTTTAAGCCGTATTTTTGGGCGTGCCGTGATGGTGCCCCTCCCCCTGTACCCATGGTATCTCTAGAGCGTAGTTATGTACGGGAAGTACTAGCGTCGCCTTTTCGCGAGGGTTGGGGTTGGGGCCGCATTGCTACGCCTGCTCGGATCGTGCCAGGCGGTCTTGATGTTGGTTACTCCGGGCGCGCTTGACGGTGTCTGGTCGTTTAGTGGCCGGACTGGAGAACTGCCTGGAGAGGCTGCTTTGTACTTCCGCTGCAAGGGCCGCCGTGTGCTCCTCCGTTCGGAGGGAGCATTCGGTGTTTCCATTGACCGTAATTACTCCTCGAGGGCCTGGCATCTTGAGCTTAAGGTATGCGTAGTGCGGTACCGCATTGAACTTAGCGAATGCGGTTCGCCCGAGCAGTGCATGATAACCACTGTGAAACGGGACTATGTCGAAGATTAACTCCTCGCTTCGGAAATTATCCGGAGATCCGAAGACCACTTCAAGTGTGACTGAGCCTGTACAGTTGGCCTCTACACCTGGTATTACGCCTTTAAAGGTCGTTTTGGTGGGCTTAATCCTCGAGGGATCTATGCCCATTTTCCGCACTGTATCCTGGTAAAGCAGGTTCAGGCTGCTGCCGCCGTCCATAAGGACTCTAGTGAGATGAAATCCGTAAGTAATTGGGTCTAGAACCAATGCGGCGAATCCGCCATGACAGGTGCTAGTGGGATGGTCCCTTCGATCAAAGGTGATCGGGCAGGAGGACCATGGGTTGAACTTTGGGGCGACTGGCTCTACCGCGTATACGTCCCTTAACGCGTGCTTCCGCTCCCTTTTGGGGACGTGCGTTGCGTATATCATGTTCACCGTCCGCACTTGTGGGGGAAAACCCTTCTGTCCACTATTGTTCGGCGGCCGGGGCTCCTCGTCGTCATCGCTATGCAGCCCCTTGTCTTCATTTTCGGCGTTTAACTTGCCTGCCTGCTTGAACACCCAACAATCCCTATTGGTGTGATTGGCTGGCTTTTCGGGGGTGCCATGTATATGGCATGAGCGGTCGAGTATTCGGTCCAAACTGGACGGGCCCCTAGGATTCCTTTTGAATGCCTTTTTCTGCTGGCCGGATTTAGAGCCTCTGAATCCGGCATTAACTGCCGTATCATCAGCATTCTCGCCGTTAATGCGGCGCTTCTGCTTGTTGCGATGCGACCTGCCACTACTGTCCCTGGTGTCCGAATTACCAGGGTTCTTGGTCATATTGTTGCTACAAGCAAGCCAGCTGTCTTCTCCCGCGCAAAAGCGGGTCATGAATGTCGTGAGTGCTGCCATAGATTTCGGCTTTTCCTGACCAAGGTGCCGGGCGAGCCACTCGTCACGGATATTATGCTTGAAGGCTGCTAGGGCCTCAGCGTCTGGACAGTTGACTATTTGATTTTTCTTTGTTAGGAACCGTGTCTAGAATTGCCTGGCCGATTCCTCTGGCTGCTGAATTATGTGACTTAGGTCATCGGCGTCTGGGGGTCGCACGTAAGTGCCTTGGAAATTGTCGAGGAATGCGGCTTCCAGGTCCTCCCAACAACTGATTGATCCTGTTGGCAAGCTGTTAAGACAATGCCGAGCTGGTCCTTTAAACTTGAGTGGGAGGTATTTGATGGCGTGGAAATCATCGTCGCGGGCCATGTGGATATGAAGGAGATAATCCTCGATCCATACCGCAGGATCTGTTGTGCCATCATATGATTCGATGTTTACGGGTTTGAAACCCTCGGGGATTTGATGATCCATTGTTTCGTCTGTAAAGAAGAGTGGGTGTGCGGTGCCTCTGTACTGGGATATATCATGACGTAGCTCCAATGAGCCTTGTCTACTGTGTTTGGCCCCACCGAATTTGTGGTCGGCGTGACGGTTACCGTCTCGAGCCGTGGGGCGCCCACGTGATCCGTAGATCGATCTTGTTTGCCTTGCCTTGTCCTCCAACATGTCTCGTAAGTCCGGCGCATATTCCCGTGCCTTGGTACGGGGCGCGGCTTGAGTGGAGGGCCGAGAGGCCTCCCTGTCGTGGCCACGAGGTGGTCGGTCGGCCGCATCAAGTGCTTCCTCCTCTAATCGGGTAGGAACCTGCGCTTTGGGTAGCTCTTGGAGGGGCGTTCGTGTTTATGCTCTTTGGCCGGATGGACTTCAGTCCATCTGTCGACTAGCAAATCTTGATCAGCTCTAAGCTGTTGCTGTGTTTTCTTGAGGCTTCTTGCCATGGCCATAAGCCTGCGTTGAAAACGCTCTTGCTCGACGGGATCCTCTGGCACGACGAATTCGTCGTCGTCGAGGCTTGCCTCGTCTTCGGAGGGAGGCATATAATTATCGTCCTCGACCTGTCTGTCTGCCGCTCTCTCATGAGGGCTGGTTTCTCCATCCTCCTATGCTAAATCTTGCTGGAGGGGGTTTTCTTCAGCGCTTTCCGGAGTATTATTATCTGCCGTGCTGGAATCACCGTATTTGTTTTGGCAGGATTTTGAGCGGCGCCGCTAACGCCGGCGCTTAGGCTGTTTCCTTAAGGGGTCATCCTCCGCTGTTTCATCGCCATCTCCCTCTTTTGGGGTGTCCACCATGTATATGTCATATGACGAGGTGGCTTTCCAGGGCCTAGTAGGCGCTGGTTCTTCATCATCTCCTTCATTGGCGTACATACCGTCGATGTCTTCGGAGTCGAAGTCGAGCATGTCGGTTAAGTCGTCGACAGTGGCTACAAAGTGGGTGGTGGGTGGGCTTTGAATTTCTTCATCGTCCGTACCCCAACCTTGCTGACCGTAGTCTGGCCAGGGCTCTCCTGATAAAGAGAGAGACTTCAGTGACTTCAGGATATCGCCCAAAGGCGAGTGCTGAAAGATGTCCGCGGCAGTGAACTCCATGATCAGCGCCCAATCGGATTCGATCGGCATGGGCGCGGAGGGTTCGGAGTCCGGCTCCTTGGAGTCACGAGTCTCGCAGAGTATGAGGCTGGTGTTCGGCTCAATCGCCGTTAGGGTCGCAGCCCCCGAGGTGGCGTCCAACCGCCCATCCTTGATCGACGTAGTTGGCTCCGAATTAGGGATCGGAGTTGACGTGGGTGCGGCCTCCAGGGCACTATTCGGCGGTAGAGCTAAATCATGCTCGTCGTGACAGAGCGGCGCGCTCGATAGTGGCTCAAATCCGTCGAAGATCAAGTCTCCGCGGATGTCAGCCATGTAGTTTAAACTTCCAAATATGACCGACGGCCAGGGGCGTAGCTTTCGATCTGCTCCAGACGGCCAAGCGAATTGGCCCGTAGTGCGAAGCCGCCGAAGACGAAGATCCGTCCGGGGAGGAAGGTCTCACCCTGGACTGCATCGCTTTTGATGATCGTAGGAGCCATCGAGCCTGACGGTGACGACACAGAGGAACTCTCAATGAAAGCACCAATGTCGGTGTCAAAACCGGCGGATCTCGGGTAGGGGGTCTCGAACTGTGCGTCTAGGCCGGATGGTAACAGGAGGCAAGGGACACGAAGTTTTACCCAGGTTCGGGCCCTCTCGATGGAGGTAAAACCCTACGTCCTGTTTGATTAATATTGATCATATGGGTAGTACAAGAGTAGATCTACCACGAGATCAAGGAGGCTAAACCCTAGAAGCTAGCCTATGGTATGATTGTTGATGTGTATATGTTGTCCTACGGACTAAAACACTCCGGTTTATATAGACATCGGATAGGGTTAGGGTTACATAGAGTCGGTTACAATGGTAGGAGATCTACATATCCGTATCGCCAAGCTTGCCTTCCACGCCAAGGAAAGTCCCTTCCAGACACGGGACGAAGTCTTCAATCTTGTGTCTTCATAGTCCAGGAGTCCGGCTGAAGGTATAGTCCGGCCATCCGGACACCCCCTAATCCAGGACTCCCTCAGGGGGCGCCGCCCCCCCTCCTAGTCCAATTCAGACCAGAGGTGAAGGGGGCGCGCGCCCACCCTGGCCGCCCCTCTCTCTCTCCACTAGGGCCCATAAGGCCCATTAGTTCTCCCGGGGGGGGGGGGTCCGGTAACCCTCTGGCACTCCGGTTTTCTCCGAAATCACCCGGAAACTTCCGGTGTCCGAATATAGCCGTCCAATATATCAATCTTTATGTCTCGACCATTTCGAGACTCCTCGTCATGTCCGTGATCACATCCGGGACTCCGAACAAACTTCGGTACATCAAAATATATAAACTCATAATGAAACTGTCATCGTAACGTTAAGCATGCGGACCCTACGGGTTCGAGAACAATGTAGACATGACCGAGACATGTCTCCGGTCAATAACCAATAGCGGAACTTGGATGCTCATATTGGCTCCCACATATTCTTCGAAGATCTTTATCGGTCACACCGCATAACAACATAATTTGTTCCCTTTGTCATCGGTATGTTACTTGCCCGAGATTCGACCGTTGGTATCTCAATACCTAGTTCAATCTCGTTACCGGCAAGTCTCTTTACTCGTTTCATAATACATCATCTTGCAACTAACTCATTAGTTGCAATGCTTGTAAGGCTTAAGTGATGTGCATTACCGAGAGGGCCCAGAGATACCTCTCCGACAATTGGAGTGACAAAATCCTAATCTCGAAATATGCCAACCCAACATGTACCTTGGGAGACACCTGTAGAGCTCCTTTATAATCACCCAGTTACATTGTCCCGTTTGGTAGCACACAAAGTGTTCCTCCGGCAAACGGGAGTTGCATAATCTCATAGTCATAGGAACATGTATAAGTCATGAAGAAAGTAATAGCAACATACTAAACGATCGGGTGCTAAGCTAATGGAATGGGTCATGTCAATCACATCTTTCTCCTAATGATGTGATCCCGTTAATCAAATGACAACACATGTCTATGGTTAGGAAACATAACCATCTTCGATTAACGAGCTAGTCAAGTAGAGGCACACTAGTGACGTTTAGTTTGTCTATGTATTCACACAAATATTATGTTTCCGGATAATACAATTCTAGCATGAATAATAAACATTTATCATGATATAAGGAAATAAACAATAACTTTATTATTGCCTCTAGAGCATATTTCCTTCAGTCTCCCACTTGCACTAGAGTCAATAATCTAGTTCACATCGCCATGTGATTTAACATGAATAGTTCACATCATCATGTGATTAACACCCATAGTTCACATCGACATGTGACCAACACCGAAAGGGTTTACTAGAGTCAATAATCTAGTTCACATTGCTATGTGATTAACACCCAAAGAGTACTGAGGTGTGATCATGTTTTTCTTGTGAGAGAAGTTTAGTCAACGGGTCTGCCACATTCAGATCCGTAAGTATTTTGCAAATTTCTATGTCAACAATGCTCTGCATGGAGCTAGTCTTGCTAATTGCTCCCACTTTCAATATGTATCCAGATTGAGACTTAGAGTCATCTGGATCAGTGTAAAAACTTGCATCGACGTAACCCTTTACGACGAACCTTTTGTCACCTCCATAATCGAGAAACATATCCTTATTCCACTAAGGATAATTTTGACCAATGTCCAGTGATCTACTCCTAGATCACTATTGTACTTCTTTGCCAAACTCAGGGCAGGGTATACAATAGGTCTGGTACACAACATGGCATACTTTATAGAACCTATGGCTGAGGCATAGGGAATGACTTTCATTCTCTCTCTATCTTCTGCCGTGGTCGGGTTTTGAGTCTTACTCAACTTCACACCTTTGTAACACAGGTAAGAACTCCTTTGACTGTTCCATTTTGAACTACTTCAAAATCTTGTCAAGGTATGTACTCATTGAAAAAACTTATGAAGCGTCTTGATCTATCTCTATAGATCTTGATGCTCAATATGTAAGCAGCTTCACCGAGGTATTTCTTTGAAAAACTCCTTTCAAACATTCCTTTATGCTTTGCAGAATAATTCTACATTATCTCCAATCAACAATATGTCTTTCACATATACTTATCAGAAATGTTGTAGTGCTCCCACTCACTTTGTTGTAAATACAGGCTTCACCGTAAGTCTGTATAAAACTATATGCTTTGATCAACTTATCAAAGCATATATTCCAACTCCGAGATGCTTGCACCAGTCCATAGATGGATCGCTGGAGCTTGCATATTTTGTTAGTACCTTTAGGATTGACAAAACTTTCTGGTTGCATCATATACAACTCTTCTTTAATAATCCATTAAGGAATGCAGTTTTGTTTATCCATTTGCCAGATTTCATAAAATGCGGCAATTGCTAACATGATTCGGACAGACTTAAGCATAGATACGAGTGAGAAACTCTCATCGTAGTCAACACCTTGAACTTGTTGAAAACCTTTTTGCGACAATTCTAGCTTTGTAGATAGTAACACTACTATCAGCGTCCGTCTTCCTCTTGAAGATCCATTTATTCTCAATGGCTCGCCGATCATTGGGCAAGTCAATCAAAGTCCATACTTTGTTCTCATACATGGATCTCATCTCAGATTTCCTGGCCTCAAGCCATTTCGCGGAATCTGGGCTCATCATCGCTTCCTCATAGTTCGGGCTCATCATGGTCAAGTAACATGACCTCCAGAACAGGTTTACCTACGAGGTTCGGTAGTAACTTGATCTGAAGTTACATGATCATCATCATTAGCTTCCTTGCTAATCGGTGTAGTAGTCACAGGAATATATTTCTATGATGAACTACTTTCCAATAAGGGAGCAGGTACAGTTACCTCATCAAGTTCTACTTTTCTCCCACTCACTTCTTTCGAGAGAAACTCCTTTTCTAGAAAGGATCCATTCAAAGCAACGAATATATTGCCTTCGGATCTGTGATAGAAGGTGTACCCAACATTTTCTTTTGGGTATCCTATGAAGACGCACTTCTCTGATTTGGGTTAGAGCTTATAAGGTTGAAACTTTTTCACATAAGCATTGCAACCTCAAACTTTAAGAAACGACAGCTTAGGTTTCTTGCCAAACCATAATTCATACGGTGTCGTCTCAACGGATTTAGATGGTGCCCTATTTAACGTGAATGCAGCTGTCTCTAATGCATAACCTCAAAACAATAGTGGTAGATCGGTAAGAGACATCATAGATCGCACCATATCTAATAACGTACGGTTATGACGTTCGGACACACCATTATGCTGTGGTGTTCCAGGTGGCATGAGTAGTGAAACTATTTCACATTGTTTTTAACTGAAGGCCAAACTCGTAACTCAAATATTTTACTTCTGCGATCATATCGTAGAAACTTTCATTTTTGTTACGATGATTCTCCACTTCCCTCTGAAATTATTTGAACTTTTCAAATGTTTCATAATTGTGGTTCATCTAGTAGATATACTCATATCTGCTCAAATCATTTGTGAAGATCAGAAAATAATGATACCTGCCACGAGCCTCAATATTCATCGGACCACATACATCAGTATGTATGATTTCCAACAAATCTGTTGCTCGCTCCATTGTTCTAGAGAACGGAGTCTTAGTCATCTTGCCCATGAGGCATGGTTCGCAAGCATCAACTGATTCATAATCAAGTGATTCCAAAAGCCCATCAGCATGGATTTTCTTCATGCACTTTACACCAATATGACCTAAACGGCAGTGCCACAAATAAATTGCACCATCATTATTAACTTTGCATCTTTTGGTTTCAATATTATGAATATGTGTATCACTACGATCGAGATCCAACGAACCATTTTCATTGGGTGTGTAACAATATAAGGTTTTATTCATGTAAACAGAACAACAAATTATTCTCTTACTTAAATGAATAACCGTATTGCAATAAACATGATCAAATCATACTCATGCTCAACGCAAACACCAAATAACACTTATTTAGGTTCAACACTAATCCCAAAAGTATAGGGAGTGTGCGATGATGATCATATCAATCTTGGAACCACTTCCAACACACATCGTCACTTCACCCTTAACTAGTCTATGTTCATTCTGCAACTCCCGTTTCGAGTTACTACTCTTAGCAACTAAACTAGTATCAAATACCGAGGGGTTGCTACGAACACTAGTAAAATACACACCAATAATCTGTATATCAAATATACCTTTGTTCACTTTGCCATCCTTCTTATCCGCCAAATACTTGGGGTAGTTCCGCTTCCAGTGACCAGTCCCTTTGCAGTAGAAGCACTTAGTCTCAGGCTTAGGACCAGACTTGGGCTTCTTCACTTGAGCAGCAACTTGCTTGCCGTTCTTCGTTCCCCTTCTTCCCTTTGCCCTTTTCTTGAAACTAGTGGTCTTGTCTACCATCAACACTTGATATTTTTCTTGATTTCTACCTTCGTCGATTTCAGCATTACGAAGAGCTTGGGAATCGTTTCCGTTATCCCTTGCATATCATAGTTCATCACGAAGTTCTACTAACTTGGTGATGGTGACTAGAGAATTCTGTCAATCACTATTTTATCTGGAAGATTAACTCCCACTTGATTCAAGCGATTGTAGTATCCAGACAATCTGAGCACATGCTCACTGCTTGAGCTATTCTCCTCCATCTTTTAGCTATAGAACTTGTTGGAGACTTCATATCTCTCAACTCGGGTATTTGCTTGAAATATTAACTTTAACTCCTGAACATCTCATATGGTCCATGAGGTTGAAAACGTCTTTGAAGTCCAGATTGTAAGCCGTTTAAGCATGGTGCACTAAACTATCAAGTAGTCATCATATTGAGCTAGCCAAATGTTCATAACATCTACATCCGCTCCTGCAATAGGTTTGTCACCTAGTGGTGCATCAAAGGCATAATTCTTCTATGTAGCAATGAGGATAAACCTCAGATCACGGATCCAATCCGCATCATTGCTACTAACATCTTTCAACTTAGTTTTCTCTAGAAACATATCAAAAATAAAACAGGGGAGCTAAACGCGAGCTATTGATCTACAACATAGATATGCTAATACTACCAGGACTAAGTTCATGATAAATTAAAGTTCAATTAATCATATTACTTAAGAACTCCCACTTAGATAGACATCCCTCTAATCCTCTAAGTGATCACGTGATCCAAATCAACTAATCCATGTCCGATCATCCCGTGAGATGGAGTAGTTTCAATGGTGAACATCACTATGTTGATCATATCTACTATATGATTCACGCTCGACCTTTCGGTCTCCGTGTTCCGAGGCCATACCTGGTATATGCTAGGCTCGTCAAGTTTAACCTGAGTATTCCGCGTGTGCAACTGTTTTGCACCCGTTGTATTTGAACGTAGAGCCTATCACACCCGATCATCACGTGGTGTCTCAACACGAAGAACTTTCGCAACGGTGCATACTCAGGGAGAACACTTATACCTTGATAATTAGTGAGAGATCATCTTATAAAGCTACCGTCGAACTAAGCAAAATAAGATGTAAAAAGATAAACATCACATGCAATCAGAATATGTGACATGATATGGCCATCATCATCTTGTGTTTTTGATCTCCATCTCCAAAGCATCGTCATGATCTCCATCGTCACCGGCATGACACCATGATCTCCATCATCTTGATCTATATCAATGTGTCGTCACATGGTTGTCTCGCCAACAATTGCTCTTGCAACTATTGCTATGGCATAATGATAAAGTAAAGCAATTATTTGGCGCTTGCATCTTATGCAATAGAGAGATAACCATAAGGATTTTGCCAGTTGCCGATAACTTCAACAAAACATGATCATCTCATACAACAACTTATATCTCATCACGTCTTGACCATATCACATCACAACATGCCCTGCAAAAACAAGTTAGACGTCCTCTACTTTGTTGTTGCAAGTTTTACGTGGCTGCTACGGGCTGCGCAAGAACCGTTCTTACCTACGCATCAAAAACCACAACGGTAGTTTGTCAAGTTGGTGCTGTTTTAACCTTCGCAAGGACCGGGCGTAGCCACACTCGGTTCAACTAAAGTTGGAGAAACTGACACCCGCCAGCCACCTGTGTGCAAAGCACGTCGGTAGAACCAGTCTCGCGTAAGCGTACGCGTAATGTCGATCCGGGCCGCTTCATCCAACAATACTGCCGAACCAAAGTACGACATGCTGGTAAGCAGTATGACTTATATCGCCCACAACTCACTTGTGTTCTGCTCATGCACAACATGAACGCATAAAACCTAGCTCGGATGCCACTGTTGGGGAACGTAGTAATTTCAAAAAATTTCCTACGCACACGCAAGATCATGGTGATGCATAGCAACGAGAGGGGAGAGTGTTGTCTACATACCCTCGTAGACCGACAGCGGAAGCATCATGACAACGCGGTTGATGTAGTCGTATGTCTTCACGGCCCGACCGATCAAGCACCGAAACTACGGCACCTCCGAGTTCTAGCACACGTTCATCTCGATGACGATCCCCGGGCTCCGATCTAGCGAAGTGTCGGGGAAGAGTTCCGCCAGCACGACAGTGTGGTGACGATCTTGATGTTCTACCGTCGCAAGGCTTCGCCTAAGCACCGCTACAATATGTCGGGTAATGTAGTAATTTCAAATAATTTCCTACGCACACACAAGATCATGGTGATGCATAGCAACGAGAGGGGAGAGTGTTGTCTACGTACTCTCGTAGACCGAAGCGGAAGCATTGACGCAACATAGAGGAAGTAGTCATACGTCTTCCCGGTCCAACCGATCCAAGCACCGTTACTCCGGCACCTCCGAGTTCTTGACACACGTACAGCTCGATGACGCACCCCAGGCTCCGATCTAGCAAAGCTTCGGGGAGGAGTTTCGTCAGCACGACGGCGCGGTGACGATCTTGATGTTTAACCGTCGCAGGGCTTCGCCTAAGCACCACTACAATATGATCGAGGTGTAATATCGTGGAGGGGGGCACCGCACACGACTAAGGAACGATCACGAAGATCAACTTGTGTGTCCTAGGGTGCCCCCTTCCCCCCGTATATAAAGGAGCCAAGGGGGGTGCGGCCGGCCCTAGTAGGAGGGGCGCAGGAGGAGTCCTACTCCTACCGGGAGTAGGACTCCCCTCCCTTTCCTTGTCCAAGTAGGAGAGGGGGAAGGAAGGAAGAGAGGAGAGGAAGGAAAGGGGGGGCGCCGCCCCTCCCTCCTTGTCCAATTCGGACTAGGGGGAGAGGGGGCGCGCGGCCTGCCCTGGCTGCCTTTCCTCTTCTCCACTTTGGGCCCATGAGGCCCATTAACCCCTCGGGGGGTTCCGGTAACCCCCCGGTTCTTCGGTTTTATCCGAAACTTCCCCGGAACACTTCCGGTGTCTGAATATAGCAGTCCAATATATCAATCTTTATGTCTCGACCATTTCTAGACTCCTCGTTATGTCCGTGATCACATCCGGGACTCCCAACTACCTTCGGTACATCAAAATACATAAACTCATAATGAAACTGTCATCGTAACTTTAAGCGTGCGGACCCTACGGTTCGAGAACAATGTAGACATGACCGAGACACGTCTCCGGTCAATAACCAATAGCGGGACCTGGATGCCCATATTGGCTCCTACATATTCTACGAAGATCTTTATCGGTCAGACCACATAACTACATATGTTGTTCCCTTTGTCGTCGGTATGTTACTTGCCTGAGATTCGATCGTCGGTATCCAATACCTAGTTCAATCTCGTTACCGGCAAGTCCCTTTACTCGTTCCGTAATACATCATCTCACAACTAACACATTAGTTGCAATGCTTGCAAGGCTTATGTGATGTGTATTACCGAGAGGGCCCAGAGATACCTCTCCGTCAAACGGAGTGACAAATCCTAATCTCGAAATACACCAACCCAACATGTACCTTTGGAGACACCTGTAGAGCTCCTTTATAATCACCCAGTTACGTTGTGACGTTTGGTAGCACACAAAGTGTTCCTCCGGTAAACGGGAGTTGCATAATCTCATAGTCATAGGAACATGTATAAGTCATGAAGAAAGCAATAGCAACATACTAAACGATCGGGTGCTAAGCTAATGGAATGGGTCATGTCAATCAGATCATTCAACTAATGATGTGATCCCGTTAATCAAATAACAACTCTTTGTCTATGGTTAGGAAACACAACCATCTTTGATTAACGAGCTAGTCAAGTAGAGGCATACTAGTGACACTTTGTTTATCTATGTATTCACACATGTATTATGTTTCCGGTTAATATAATTCTAGCATGAATAATAAACATTTATCATGATATAAGGAAATAAATAATAACTTTATTATTGCCTCTAGGGCATATTTCCTTCAGTCTCCCACTTTCACTAGAGTCAATAATCTAGATTACACAGTAATGATTCTAACACCCATGGAGCCTTGGTGCTGATCATGTTTTGCTCGTGGAAGAGGCTTAGTCAACGGGTCTGCTACATTCAGATCCGTATGCATCTTGCAAATTTCTATGTCTCCCACCTGGACTAGATCCCGGATGGAATTGAAGCGTCTCTTGATGTGCTTGGTTCTTTTGTGAAATCTGGATTCCTTTGCGAAGGCAATTGCACCAGTATTGTCACAAAAGATTTTCATTGGACCCGATACACTAGGTATGACACCTAGATCGGATATGAACTCCTTCATCCAGACTCCTTTGTTTGCTGCTTCCGAAGCAGCTATGTACTCCGCTTCACATGTAGATCCCGCCACGACGCTTTGTTTAGAACTGCACCAACTGACAGCTCCACCATTTAATGTAAACACGTATCCGGTCTGCGATTTAGAATCGTCCTAATCAGTGTCAAAGCTTGCATCAACGTAACCGTTTGCAATGAGCTCTTTGTCACCTCCATATACGAGAAACATATCCTTAGTCCTTTTCAGGTACTTCAGGATGTTCTTGACCGCTGTCCAGTGATCCACTCCTGGATTACTTTGGTACCTCCCTGCTAAACTTATAGCAAGGCACACATCAGGTCTGGTACACAACATTGCATACATGATAGAGCCTATGGCTGAAGCATAGGGAACATCTTTCATTTTCTCTCTATCTTCTGCAGTGGTCGGGCATTGAGTCTGACTCAACTTCACACCTTGTAACATAGGCAAGAACCCTTTCTTTGCTTGATCCATTTTGAACTTCTTCAAAATGTTGTCAAGGTATGTGCTTTGTGAAAGTCCAATTAAGCGTCTTGATCTATCTCTATAGATCTTTATGCCTAATATGTAAGCAGCTTCACCGAGGTCTTTCATTGAAAAACTCTTATTCAAGTATCCCTTTATGCTATCCAGAAATTCTATATCATTTCCAATCAGTAATATGTCATCCACATATAATATCAGAAATGCTACAGAGCTCCCACTCACTTGTAAATACAGGCTTCTCCGAAAGTCTGTATAAAACCAAATGCTTTGATCACACTATCAAAGCGTTTATTCCAACTCCGAGAGGCTTGCACCAGTCCATAAATGGATCGCTGGAGCTTGCACACTTTGTTAGCTCCCTTTGGATCGACAAAACCTTCCAGTTGCATCATATACAACTCTTCTTCCAGAAATCCATTCAGGAATGCATTTTTGACATCCATCTGCCAAATTTCATAATCATAAAATGCGGCAATTGCTAACATGATTCGGATAGACTTAAGCATCGCTACGGGTGAGAAGGTCTCATCGTAGTCAACCCCTTGAACTTGTCAAAAACCTTTTGCGACAAGTCGAGCTTTGTAGACAGTAATATTACCGTCAGTGTCAGTCTTCTTCTTGAAGATCCATTTATTCTCATTTGCTTGCCGATCATCGGGCAAGTCAACCAAAGTCCATACTTTGTTCTCATACATGGATCCCATCTCAGATTTCATGGCTTCAAGCCATTTTGCGGAATCTGGGCTCACCATCGCTTCTTCATAGTTCGTAAGTTCATCATGATCTAGCAGCATGATTTCCAGAACAGGATTACCATACCACTCTGGCGTGGTTCTCACTCTGGTTGATCTACGAGGTTCAGTAGTATCTTGTCCTGAAGTTTCATGATCATTATCATTAGCTTCCTCACTAATTGGTGTAGGTGTCACAGAAACAGTTTTCTGTGATGTACTACTTTCCAATAAGGGAGCAGGTACAGTTACCTCATCAAGTTCTACTTTCCTCCCACTCACATCTTTCGAGAGAAACTCCTTCTCTAGAAAGTTTCCGAATTTAGCAACAAAAGTCTTGCCTTCGGATCTGTGATAGAAGGTGTATCCAATAGTTTCCTTTGGATATCCTATGAAGACACATTTCTCCGATTTGGGTTCGAGCTTATCAGGTTGAAGCTTTTTCACATAAGCATCGCAGCCCCAAACTTTCAGAAATGACAACTTTGGTTTCTTGCCAAACCATAGTTCATAAGGCGTCGTCTCAACGGATTTTGATGGTGCCCTATTAGACGTGAATGCGGCCGTCTCTAAAGCATAACCCCAAAACGATAGCGGTAAATCAGTAAGAGACATCATAGATCGCACCATATCTAGTAAAGTACGATTACGACGTTCGGACACACCATTATGCTGTGGTGTTCCGGGTGGCGTGTGTTGCGAAACTATTCCGCATTGCTTCAAATGTACACCAAACTCGTAACTCAAATATTCTCCTCCACGATCAGATCATAGAAACTTTATTTTCTTGTTACGATGATTTTCAGCTTCACTCTGAAATTCTTTGAACTTTTTCAAATGTTTCAGACTTATGTTTCATTAAGTAGATATACCCATATCTGCTTAAGTCATCTGTGAAGGTGAGAAAATAATGATATCCGCCACGAGCCTCAATATTCATCGAACCACATACATCTGTATGTATGATTTCCAACAAATCTGTTGCTCTCTCCATAGTACCGGAGAACGGTGTTTTAGTCATCTTGCCCATGAGGCACGGTTCGCAAGTACCAAGTGATTCATAATCAAGTGGTTCAAAAAGTCCATCAGTATGGAGTTTCTTCATGCGCTTTACACCGATATGACCTAAACGGCAGTGCCACAAATAAGTTGCACCATCATTATCAACTCTGCATCTTTTGGCTTCAACATTATGAATATGTGTATCACTACTATCGAGATTCAATAAGAATAGACCACTCTTCAAGGGTGCATGACCATAAAATATATTACTCATATAAATAAAACAACCATTATTCTCTGATTTAAATGAATAACCGTCTCGCATTAAACAAGATCCAGATATAATGTTCATGCTCAACGCTGGCACCAAATAACAATTATTTAGGTCTAATACTAATCCCGAAGGTAGATGTAGAGGTAGCGTGCCGACCGCGATCACATCGACTTTGGAACCGTTTCCCACGCGCATCGTCACCTCGTCCTTAGCCAATCTTCGCTTAATCCGTAGTCCCTATTTCGAGTTGCAAATATTAGCAACAGAACCAGTATCAAATACCCAGGTGCTACTGCGAGCATTAGTAAGGTACACATCAATAACATGTATATCCCATATACCTTTGTTCACCTTGCCATCCTTCTTATCCGCCAAATACTTGGGGCAGTTCCGCTTCCAGTGACCAGTCTGCTTGCAGTAGAAGCACTCAGTTTCAGGCTTAGGTCCAGACTTGGGTTTCTTCTCTTGAGCAGCAACTTGCTTGCCGTTCTTCTTGAAGTTCCCCTTCTTCTTCCCTATGCCCTTTTTCTTTAAACTAGTGGTCTTGTTGACCATCAACACTTGATGCTCCTTTTTGATTTCTACCTCCGCAGCTTTCAGCATTGCGAAGAGCTCGGGAATAGTCTTATTCATCCCTTGCATATTATAGTTCATCACGAAGCTCTTGTAGCTTGGTGGCAGTGATTGGAGAATTCTGTCAATGACGCAATCATCTGAAAGATTAACTCCCATATGAATCAAGTGATTATTATACCCAGACATTTTGAGTATATGCTCACTGACAGAACTGTTCTCCTCCATCTTGCAGCTATAGAACTTATTGGAGACTTCATATCTCTCAATCCGGGCATTTGCTGGAAATATTAACTTCAACTCCTAGAACATCTCATATGCTCCATGACGTTCAAAACGTCATTGAAGTCCCGATTCTAAGCCGTAAAGCATGGCACACTGAACTATCGAGTAGTCATCAGCTTTGCTTTGCCAGACGTTCATAACATCTGGTGTTGCTCCAGCAGCAGGCCTGGCACCCAGCGGTGCTTCCAGGACGTAATTCTTCTGTGCAGCAATGAGGATAATCCTCAAGTTATGGACCCAGTCCGTGTAATTGCTACCATCATCTTTCAACTTTGCTTTCTCAAGGAACGCATTAAAATTCAACGGAACAACAGCACGGGCCATCTATCTACAATCAAACATACATAAGCAAGATACTATCAGGTACTAAGTTCATGATAAATTTAAGTTCAATTAATCAAATTACTTAAAGAACTCCCACTTAGATAGACATCCCTCTAATCCTCTAAGTGATCATGTGATCCAAATCAACTAAACCATGTCCGATCATCACGTGAGATGGAGTAGTTTCATTGGTGAACATCACTATGTTGATCATATCTACTATATGATTCACGCTCCACCTTTCGGTCTCCGTGTTCCGAGGCCATATCTGCATATGCTTGGCTCGTCAAGTATAACCTGAGTATTCCGCGTATGCAACTATTCTGCACCTATTGTATTTGAACGTAGAGCCTATCACACCCGATCATCACGTGGTGTCTCAGCACGAAGAACTTTCGCAATGGTGCATACTCGGGGAGAACACTTCTTGATAATTTTAGTGAGAGATCATCTTATAATGCTACCGTCAATCAAAGCAAGATAAGATGCATAAAAGATAAACATCGCATGCAATCAATATAAGTGATATGATATGTCCATCATCATCTTGTGCCTGTGATCTCCATCTCCGAAGCACCGTCATGATCACCATCGTCACCGGCGCGACACCTTGATCTCCATCATAGCATCGTTGTCGTCTCGCCAATCTTATGCTTCCACGACTATCGCTACCGCTTAGTGATAAAGTAAAGCATTACAGCGCAATTGCATTGCATACAATAAAGCAACAACCATATGGCTCCTGCCAGTTGCCGATAACTCGGTTACAAAACATGATCATCTCATACAATAAAATTCAGCATCATGTCTTGACCATATCACATCACAACATGCCCTGCAAAAACAAATTAGACGTCCTCTACTTTGTTGTTGCAAGTTTTACGTGGCTGCTACGGGCTTAAGCAAGAACCAATCTTACCTACGCATCAAAACCACAACGATAGTTTGTCAAGTTGATGCCGTTTTAACCTTCGCAAGGACCGGGCGTAGCCACACTCGGTTCAACTAAAGTTGGAGAAACAGTCGCCCGCAAGCCACCTATGTGCAAAGCACGTCGGGAGAACCGGTCTCGCGTAAGCGTACGCGTAATGTCGGTCCGGGACGCTTCATCCAACAATACCGCCGAACCAAAGTATGACATGCTGGTAGGCAGTATGACTTATATCGCCTACAACTCACTTGTGTTCTACTCATGCAAATAACATCAAACCATAAAACCTAGGCTCGGATGCCACTGTTGGGTAACGTAGTAATTTCAAAAAAATTCCTACGCACACGCAAGATCATGGTGATGCATAGCAACAAGAGGGGAGAGTGTTGTCTACGTACTCTCGTAGACCGAAGCAGAAGCGTTGACGCAACGTAGAGGAAGTAGTCGTAGGTCTTCCCGGTCCAACCGATCCAAGCACCGTTACTCCGGCACCTCCGAGTTCTTGACACACGTACAGCTCGATGACGCACCCCGGGCTCCGATCCAGCAAAGCTTCGGGGAGGAGTTTCGTCAGCACGACGGCGTGGTGACGATCTTGATGTTTAACCGTCGCAGGGCTTCGCCTAAGCACCGCTACAATATGATCGAGGTGTAATATCGTGGATGGGGGCACCGCACACGGCTAAGGAACAATCACGAAGATCAACTTGTGTGTCCTAGGGTGCCCCCTTGCCCCCGTATATAAAGGAGCCAAGGGGGGGTGTGGCCGGCCCTAGTAGGAGGCGCGCAGGAGGAGTCCTACTCCTACCGGGAGTAGGACTCCCCTCCCTTTCCTTCACTACAAGAAATATGTCAACTTATGACCTTCTGTCAGTGACCCTCGAAGAATTGGTCATAAATTTATGACCATTTTAGACCAATTGGTCAAAAGCTATCTGGGGGGCTCCAAACCCTAAACCATTGCGACCATTTTGGTCAGAAAGGTCATAATTTCCTTACACGAAATGGTCATAAAGCAAACAGCGCTAGTCCACTGCCTTATTTCTAGTTGTTAACGACCAATATAGATGGTCATAGCCTTGTAAATTGTGGTGGGTTGCGATGACTAGGCGCCATCTCATCAGTTCTGCCTATGTGTCATGTCCATGTGGCAGTTTTTGCCCTAGGTTGTGAAGCAACCTATATTTCTGTCATTCCCAAAATTCCCAAAAAAATCTCATAAATTCTTTGGGTCATATCTTCGTCAAATATGTAAAAACCTTCCTTTCCTAGTTCAAAAATAATTCAAAAATATTCATTTTCCTATTCTGTTCAGAACAACAGTTTGTGAAGGAAGTACCACTTTGGCATGTCCAAATGGTATCCATTTTCTACAGTGCTTTCCTATGCCCAAATAACCATCCTCCACCAAATGCCAAATCAATCCATTCATTACTTTGAGCCCAGCTTCAACATTCGTATTTATGTCCAGTGTGGTACTTTGTAAAGCAAGTACCACCTAGGCTCCTCCTTTTGAGGTGAAAATTTGTGAAGACGGTATTCTTAGTAACTGATCGTCCTCAGCCAAAACTCACGCCCATTAGCCATGTGTATTTCCCGTATCGCAAATCAAACACTTGGCTGCTTATTCATGTTTGAGCATCGATCGGTCTCCTCGTGAGAATCTTATGTTGTGATTTTCTTCCTAGCACCTAACTGGGGAGTGCCCAACCCACTAGACATGCCTAGGCCGCCCTGAACACATGGCAACGCCACGGTCACGCGGTGACCACGCGGCGGGCATGCGAGCTTACGCGCTCTAGAGTTGGGGCCCTCGGCCACCGTCCAAACCTCGTTGTCTCGCCATCAAACCATGTATTTCTGATTAAATAGATACTTATTTACCTAGAAATGATTTTTGGAAAAAATAAATAGCAAACTATGAGGCAGCTGCAGTTCAAATTTGACCCGCTTCCAACTGAATCGGTGGGAATTTGTCTTTTTCACCAGAGGTGGATCAAAACTTTTGGCACCCAACCATTTTGTCAATTGTGCATTAAATATGTCCTAATATTTTATAAAAATGATTTGGTACAATTTTGCAACAAATATATGGTAGGTCCTTCACAAAAAAAACTCATTTCAGGCACTCAGAAAATGGGAAATGGTTTTTTCGTCCAAAGAAAATGAAAACTTCCTTAGGCAACATTGTTTGCCATTCTAATATGCACCCTTGTGCATAATATGAGATCCTTTGAACAAACTATGCCATGAATGTGGCCATAAGATTGATCATGTGGCTTGAAAGCCATGAATCTTCACACTTGATAGCTCATTTCTGAGAACACTTTTTTTAAAATAATTACTGTATTACAAGTTTATTATTTTTCCTGGAAACTTGGTCACATATAATGACACAATGCGAAGGTTTTCCAATTTTTTGATTTTTTTGAATTTTTTATGCCCGTTTCAAAATGCGGTCAAAATGGCGGGCTTGACCGTTCCTAGCTAGTGGTTGAATCTTGGAAAACTTTTGATGTTTCTCTGATTAAATATATACTTATGTACCTAGAAATGATTTTTGGAAAAAATAAATAGCAAACTATGAGGCAGCTGCAGTTCAAATTTGACCCGCTTCCAACTAAATCGGCGGGAATTTGTCTTTTTCACCAGAGGTGGATCAAAACTTTTGGCACCCAACCATTTTGTCAATTGTGCATTAAATATGGTCTAGTATTTTATAAAAATGATTTGGTACAATTTTGCAACAAATATGTGGTAGGTCCTTCACAAAAAAACCTCATTTTGGGCACTCGAAAAATGGAAAATGAATTTTCCGTGCAAAGAAAATGAAAACTCCCTTTGGCAACATTGTTTGGAATTCCAAGATGCACCCTTGTGCACAATATGAGATCATTTGAGCAAACTATGCCATGAATGTGACCATGAGATTGAGCGTTTGGGTTGAAATCCATGAATCTTCACACATGATAGCTCATTTCTGAGAACACTTTTTTAAAATAATTACCGTATTACAAGTTTATTATTTTTCCTGGAAACTTGGTCACATATAATGACACAATGCGAAGGTTTTCCAATTTTTTGATTTTTTTTGAATTTTTTATGCCCGTTTCAAAATGCGATCAAAACGGCGGGCTTGACCGTTCGTAGCTAGTGGTTGAATCTTGGAAAACTTTTGATGTTTCTCTGATTAAATAGATACTTATGTACCTAGAAATGATTTTTGGAAAAAATAAATAGCAAAGTATGAGGCAGTTGTAGTTCAAATTTGACCCGCTTCCAGCTGAATTGGCGGAAATTTGTCTTTTTCACGAGAGGTGGATTAAAAGTTTCGACACCCAACCATTTGGTTATTTGTACATTAAATATGGTCTAGTATTTTAGAAAAATGATTTGATACAATTTTGCAACAGATATTTGGTATGTTCTTCACAAAAAAACTCATTTTGAGCACTCGAGAAATGGAAAATGAATATTTCATGCAACGAAAATGAAAAATTTCTTAGGCAACATTGTTTTTCATTCAAGATACAAACTTGTGCATAATGTGAGACCATTTTTTGATTTTTTTCATGTGTAAAAGTAGAAGAAAAACAAAAGGAAAAACACAATTATATCTGCTCTATTCTCATTGGTGGGTTTAGTTGTCACACGGATCGATGACATGCCGCCCATCTATCCGTCCAACTCTCCACCTCTCCATCCAGCCATCCATCCGCAGCCCAAACCCTAACCCGCACCCACACTCCTCCTCCCTCAGCTCCTCACCGCCGCCACCTCCTCCCAGATCCCACTGTCCCCGACCCAGACCTCCCTCTCTCTGCCATCCCAACCCCGTCGCCGGCCTCCCCCACCCCCGCCGTCGCCGACCTCCTCATCACCCCCAGCACCGGCCATCCTTCCTTCCACCACCCCTCCTGTCCGAGTCGCCCCCTCGCGAACAAATCTCGCGAGCCAATTCCCCTCCCCTCCCCATACCCCCACGCGCGTGATCCAGGCGAAGATGCACGCCGCCGCCGCCGTCGCCCCTCATCCCCACCGTCGATGGCCACCACCTCCTCTCCTCGAGGCCCAGTTCGAGCAGGCAAGGCGGATTGGCAGCCTTGGCCACACCGATCTGGCGGACACAACCTCGATCCGGAGGGAGGGATTTGGCAGCCATGGTGATGGGGGTCGCCTTCCTCCCCCTCCCCTCGTCGGAGCTCACCGGCGGGGCCCTGGGCTGGCGCGGCTCCCGCGAACAGAAGCCCGCCACAGCATCACACAACAGCAATCCCATCGCCCCAGACTGACGCACGGCGACCTCAGCAACTCCGGCCAGGATGGTCACGGTCAGGGTGAGCCCCTCTTACTCATACGCACCATTATCATGTGGATTAGTTCTTGTCGTGTGATCTGAACTGACCATTTGGCGCTCGCGCTCGTGCAGTTCCACCAGTACGAGGTTGTCGGGAGGGGCCTGCCGACGCCGACCGAGGAGCATCCCAGGATCTACCGCATGAAGCTTTGGGCCACCGGCGAGATCCACGCCAAGTCCAAGTTCTGGTGAGGACATGATTCAAATTCGGAAGCCTCTCGAGAATGCGTGAAGAAGAGCTACGGCCAGATCCTCGCCTTCAACGAGGTGAGCTCTTCTTCCACGCTCATTTGAGTTTACTCCGTGGTTGAATCATAGCATTGAACAGTCCCTCGTTACTGCAGTCGATATTAACAAATGCAGTGCTCGTGTCGTGGATAGCATAACCCACCTCTGTCACACCAGATTGATTTCGATGGTTTAACATAACAAGTACAACAAGTAGATAGTTTTTTTTCACTGTGCTAGTCCTAAACCTGACTGCAAAGCACTGTACGTAGGCACTGAAAGGCAGCTGGAAGTCTTTTATGGGAGTATATACTTCTTTTATCTATTATGGGAGTATATACTTAATAGATGGAATAAAGAGAAGAGAGTGTACTTAAACAACACTTCTTTTATGGGAGTATATAACTGTATCATACAATAGCATCAGCTCATGCATTTTCAATTCCTCGTCTAGGCGATACCGAATTGTTCTGTTCATATTTGGGGTGATTCTCGTACAGAGTTGTATTTCTCTAGGATTTATGTCTACAGAAGCTACATGTAGAATTCTGGTCTCTTACATTTTTCATAGAAAGTAAAAGGGAAAAGGTTAATTTTATGTATTAACATGGCCATACTAGAAGGTTAATTTTTTTGAAACAGATATCAAGGGTAATTTGAGTTATTCGTCATCTCCAAAAGCTAAACTATTGTAGTTCTGCTGACCAACCTGCGTGTTTCACTTCAGGTGTGAGGAGGAGCCTGTGGCTGAGACTGCATCAGCATAGATGCTGCAACCCATCACAGCGAGTTCCTTGGCCTCTGTTACGGACGATGCAGCAGTAACTCAAGACACCATTCATGACTCGTGCCACTTCTACATTTTCTTTCTCTGTTCTAGTTACTTACGTGATTTATTCCTGGTACTTGTTGCTGCTGTATTCTGATTACTTGTTGTGACCGGTATTGAGAGATTTTGGTGGTTTCTTTGAGTACATTTAACTTGTAGTTCTCCAGTATTCCTGGTTATGGTTGGTGTTTGCACCCACTCGCCTGAAATTAAATACTGCACGGGGCATGCATCTAGTTCTCTTGTTTCGAAGCTAAAGCCATTTTGTACTTACTTTTGAATGTACACATATAAGTGTCGTCCGGCAATTGCTTCTTCTGCATATGCTTGCAACCACAGGCGCAAAAAGGACCATATACATACCTGTCTCTCTAAAAAGAGTAACAAGCGTACTAATGCTTTAAAGGCCAAACAGAAATCAGTTAGCATGTATGTATCAGTATATACAGCTTTTGTACACTTGTCGTTTGCATATTTAGTTCTGTTTGATTTAGTTCTGTTCTATACTATTGATAACTATCCTGTCAATACATGCTTGTTCTGTAACTTGTTGTCTCGATTGTTCAAATGATAATTACGTTGTCTTCGATTGATGTCCTGCTAGCTGCTACTACTAATTTTTACTGCCATGATGTTGATACTTCTTAGAATATGTTTAGTGCCTTAATTCTAGTAGTATTTGTTATCGAAAACATGATTATATTGTGAGCCATCAAGCTCTTGGAGTCTTCTTAGAGCTTGCTGGTATTTACCTTTTTCCACCAATATAATATTTGCTACTATTTACTCCTCATGGTTGCTACTGTTATCAATGCCCTCATGCTTCAGGATCGACTCCTAGCTGCTTGTGTATCTATTTATTATTCTGTTAATTATTATTTTCCTAGCTGTTCTCTGTTGGAAGGTATTGCTTTCATTTTGAATTGGCGGCCATGATAACGATCATTTTCATTCCTCTACAGGAGCTCTAGGTTGAAGAAGTTAAAAGAAGGGAACGCTTCATCTTTGATATGGAAGGTAAATGCCATTTCAGAATCACTGCTGTAATTTTCATTTTTCAAGAAGAATTGGTTGATCTGCATGGCAAATGCATGATGATTAGGAATATGATCATGTCTCCTGTAGAATTGGATTTCTCTGGCCGTTCCGTAAACTAAATTTGGTTCAGTTAAAAAACTGCACTACCTGACAGTTTTGGGCAGCGAGCTTCTAACTGAAAAACGAGTTTGTTATGCTCATAATTTCAAGTTGGCCTCTACATATGAGTTGTAAAGCATGCTCTAAGGTTTCCGTAGAGTACTCGTTTGCTTCGTTTGGATGTATGGTTTGAGAGCAGCCGTCTATTTAGTTTGCTGTCCAGAAATATAGTACAGTTTAATGTCGGTGGTGGTCTTGTCTTAGATAGATTCTGTAGTGTATTAATCTCACTGGGTAGAGTGGCCTACTTGCACACTTTTATTGACTCGTTGGTTACTGATTACTTTCGAGCGAGTAGCACATGTCTCAAGCAACTGTAGTATTCCTTTCCCTGAATTGCTCCCTTGTTTTGCTGTGGCCGTATGCTTCGTGGTCAATGATGCGTGCTATATACATATTAAAACCAAAATTGGAGTTGTTTTAGTTGTGCATATTAGAACTGAATTATGCTCTGTTTTGCTGTAGTTGTATGCTCTTATTGCTAAATTGTTTAGTGGGTTGTTCAAACTAAACTCGTCCAGTCAGCTTGCTATGATGTATTGTATATTACTGTACTTCAGACGTCTTGTAGAATTTGGTGTGGCAATACATCTGAAGTACAGTAATATACAATACATCATAGTACAGTAATATACAATATCTTGCTATGAAAGATTTAGAATTCTTTTAGTTGCTGCTTCTCATGTATACATCAGTTGTTGTGATTACATCTTCATTACATTATAGACATTCTGCAGCATTTTCCTGTGGAAATTGGTTAAATAATATTTTCTAGATGTCTATAACACTAAACCTGGAGGTTTTTGAATATCTTCCAGGAATGAAGATGGTACTCTAATTGCCTGTTGTCACCCTTTTTACAGGAGCTCCAGGCCTAAGGAAATTTCAAGTTTCGAAGCCGCGTGTAGCCCTAGCAGCAAGATTTGTCTGTTTGACCTGTAATAAAACTGTAAATATTATAGTATGTAATAGTAGGCCATATCTGGGTGTTAATAGACTATGCACATAGATTGTAATAGACTATGTACAGTAGCTCCAGGCCTAAGAATTCTTACATTTTTCTGTTCTATTTAAATATGGATTATAGTGTGATTTGAAGACGTGGTGAATGGAACCTGATTAGTGGGGGGCCCATTTGTGAAAATAATCTAAAACAATGCTCACATTTTTTGACAATGTGGGACCAATAATATAGGAGATTAGGACAAGTGGGACCCATTCTGACCTTGTGGACCAGATTGATATATTGAAAAACCTAAAAAGGCCATGCAAATATAAAAAGGCAAATTGTTGGGCCAGGCCATGTAGGCTAGAACAAAATTCATAGAAAAAATATATCAGTAAAAAGGCCCGAAAATTGTTGGTTAAGCCCATGTAGAAAACCGAATTGGACCGGGCTGAATCTTGTGCCACATTCAGCTTGCCACGCTGGATGCCCTACCGTGGCCTGGGGGAGGTTGGCAAGTAACCAAAACACCACAGTAGACCATAATTTTGGTCATAAACAGTCTACGACCCTTCTCACAGAGAAGGGGTCGCTTAATTAGTCAGTTACGACCGCCAGCTTTTGACTTCTGTTTTTGGTCACAAAAAGGTCGTAAAATGGAAATTTGTGACCTTTCAGTGACCAATTAGTCAAGGTCACAAGTTTAGACATACTCTTTTTCCGTTTGTCCAAGTAGGAGAGGGGGAAGGAAGGAGAGAGGAGAGGAAGGAAAGGGGGGGCGCCGCCCCTCCCTCCTTGTCCAATTCGGACTAGGGGGAGAGGGGGCGCGCGGCCTGCCCTGGCTGCCTTTCCTCTTCTCCACTTTAGGCCCATGAGGCCCATTAACCCCCCGGGGGGTTCCGGTAACCCCCCGGTTCTCCGGTTTTATCCGAAACTTCCCCGGAACACTTCCGGTGTCCGAATATAGCCGTCCAATATATCAATCTTTATGTCTCGACCATTTCGAGACTCCTCGTTATGTCCGTGATCATATCCGGGACTCCGAACAACCTTCGGTACATCAAAATACATAAACTCATAATGAAACTGTCATCGTAACTTAAGCGTGCGGACCCTACGGTTCGAGAACAATGTAGACATGACCGAGACACGTCTCCGGTCAATAACCAATAGCGGAACCTGGATGCTCATATTGGCTCCTACATATTTACGAAGATCTTTATCGGTCAGACCGCATAACAACATACGTTGTTCCCTTTGTCATCGGTATGTTACTTGCCCGAGATTCGATCATCGGTATCTCAATACCTAGTTCAATCTCGTTACCGGCAAGTCTCTTTACTCGTTTCGTAATACATCTCGCAACTAACTCATTAGTTGCAATGCTTGCAAGGCTTATGTGATGTGCATTACCGAGAGGGCCCAGAGATCACTCCGATCTCCCGGAGTGACAAATCCTAAGTCAAGATACACAAAATCTAATCATGTTGAAGAGTAGTCCTAACCCAACGGATGTCGACGACACCATGTAAGCCTAAGCGAAACGAAGATATTGTAAAATCACCGTACATGTAGACGGCTTCAGTATCTTATAATCACCACCCTTATAACAACGAGAGCCACGCCCAGTTACGTTGTGACGTTGGCACATTAACAACAAGCTATGCTCCTCATGTTCCAGTAAAGTAGTTCGAGGTTGGCAAGATTTGGACTAGCCATCCGATCCCATAACAGGTGTCTCCAAATACGGGAGTTCTGCAATGTATGACGTCCTGATTGAGAGGAATAGTTAAGCGAGGACACAGTAGATAATAGGGAATGAGATTTAGCAAGTCTTGAAAAGGTGCGAGAAGAGCGGCATAATAAAGACAAACATACTTATAGACTACACATCGGAGATTGACCAGGAGGTGTACATAGACATCAATGGAAATTATAATTTTGCAGTGGGGAAAGTCCAAAAGATAATTGAATGGAAAAAGCTAGAATAGACAACAAACTTACAAGTACGACATGTTAGTAAGGATTGACTGACAATAAATAGGAGATAGGCCATTCCCGCCTAACCTACCCGTATATAGAGATAAACTATCATATACGTCGAGAGAAGGAGTCCATACATTAAGTGCAGTACATCATCAGATTCATGGTTCAAGCTCTGTATAGATGATTGTGATACACCTGCAGTTACAAAAGGTCAAATTAGCAACACATATAGAGCTCCGTAACCAGATTTCGGGTGTAAATGCAATATAAACAAAAGGAGCTACTTTGCTACTGTTAGGAACATAAACAACCTAACAATACCATCCACCTTTCTTATAGATCTGAGATATAACGAGCACCCTAAACTCCCAATGCCGATAGAGGAGACAGGCATACATCTTTAACTTAGTGAGGGCTAGTCGAAATCTAGCTGACGATGTGATTGGTCACTAGTTACGAAGTATGACAATCCACATTTGGCAGAATGTGCGAGAATTCGAGCTTTACTGTTAACTAGGTATTTCACACATAAGTCATTTATGTTTCCGGGGTAATCCAAGATTGGAGGATTGGGTGTAACAAAGTGAATTAGGGATAAACAGTTTATCATCGATAAGCAAGGAGATGAATAGTAACTTTATATCCTCTACATGGGTATATGCTATTAATGTTTTTTTCCTCTACAGTAACCAACGTGTCAAGAACAACCTTCTATAGAATACTCACCTGATAGATTATCTCCATACTTATTGTCTAGAAAAGAATATGGAAAAATTTTAAGCAGCCCAATCAATTATTGGAGAAAAATGGTATCAATGAATACTTGATACGATAACAAGAATACTCTAAATCTCAAGGGTCAATTACTATGTCAAGCAAGAATACATGAAATTAATATATACTATAATTATGGCTGGATTATTGATGTTCACTAGGGCTTCGCCTAAGCACCACTACAATATTATCGAGGAGTATGGAGGGGGCACCGCACACGGCTAAGAGAACGATCACGAAGATCAACTTGTGTGTCTAGAGGTGCCCCCTGCCCCCGTATATAAAGGAGCAAGGGGGAGGCCGGCCGGCCCTAGGGCGCGCCAAGGAGGAGGAGTCCTCCTCCTAGTAGGAGTAGGACTCCCCTCTTTCCTACTCCTACTAGGAGGGGGAAAGGAAGGGGGAGAGGGAGAAGGAAAGGGGGGCGCCGCCCCCCCTCTCCTAGTCCAATTCGGACCAGAGGGGGAGGGGGCCGCGCGGCCCACCCTGGCCGCCCCTCTCTCTCTCCACTAGGGCCCATAAGGCCCATTACTTCTCCCGGGGGGGTTCCGGTAACCCTCCGGCACTCCGGTTTTCTCCGAAATCACCCGGAACACTTCCGGTGTCCGAATATAGTCGTCCAATATATCAATCTTTATGTCTCGACCATTTCGAGACTCCTCGTCATGTCCGTGATCACATCCGGGACTCCGAACACCTTCGGTACATCAAAATCATAAACTCATAATATAACTGTCATCGTAACCTTAAGCGTGCGGACCCTACGGGTTCGAGAACAATGTAGACATGACCGAGACATCTCCGGTCAATAACCAATAGCGGACCTGGATGTCATATTGGCTCCTACATATTCTACGAAGATCTTTATCGGTCAGACCGCATAACAACATACGTTGTTCCCTTTGTCATCGGTATGTTACTTGCCCGAGATTCGATCGTCGGTATCCATCACTACAGTCTATCAATCCGTTCAAACCAACTCTTCTCTCGTTTCTCGTTACCGGCAAGTCTCTTTACTCGTTCCATAATACATCATCCTGCAACTAACTCATTAGTTTCAATGCTTCCAAGGCTTAAGTGATGTGCATTACCGAGAGGGCCCAGAGATACCTCTCCGACAATCAGAGTGACAAAATCCTAATCTCGAAATACGCCAACCCAACATGTACCTTTGGAGACACATGTAGAGCTCCTTTATAATCACCCAGTTACGTTGTGACGTTTGGTAACACACAAAGTGTTCCTCCGGCAAACGGGAGTTGCATAATCTCATAGTCATAGGAACATGTATATGTCATGAAGAAAGCAATAGCAACATACTAAACGATCGGGTGCTAAGCTAATGGAATGGGTCATGTCAATCACATCTTTCTCCTAATGATGTGATCCCGTTAATCAAATGACAACACATGTCTATGGTTAGGAAACATAACCATCTTCGATTAATGAGCTAGTCAAGTAGAGGCACACTAGTGACATTTAGTTTGTCTATGTATTCACACAAGTATTATGTTTCCGGATAATACAATTCTAGCATGAATAATAAACATTTATCATGATATAAGGAAATAAATAATAACTTTATTATTGCCTCTAGAGCATATTTCCTTCAGTAGTGCCATATGATAGTTGTGTGGGAGTGGAGAAGAAGCAATAGAAGAGAGGTTAAGGCGGTTGATGGGTGGAGGAATCCGGCCAGTGGTGGAGTAGATGGTCGTATGGGGGTAGGGGATGGCGAGCCAGGTGGGCTAGGATGCACCCCGCGAGTGGAGGAAGATCCCAATGGTGGAGAAGCGAGTGGGGTGCTAGTAGGCGGTGTTGAATACTAGCTCGAAGGAGGAGGCGTTGGTGGGGGTGTTAGGCGCTTGCATAGCGGGCGCGGGTGGAGCGGATGCGTGCATGGCAGGGGGAACAAGCGGATGGATTGGTTCAGGTGGGTCAAATTTTTTGGTGCAATGTGGTGGATTAGGAATTGGGGCGGATGCATAAGGGGAGGAGGACTCATCAAAAACCACATGACGAGAGATGATGATCCGTCGCGTGGTTAAATCAAGACACCAATAACCTCTATGGCCTGTCGGGTAGCCAAGAAAGATGCATATTGTGGAGCGTAGGGATAGTTTGTTGGTAGAGGTGGATGTAGTGTCAGGGTAACAGAGGCAACCAAACACACGAAGTGAGTCATATGGCGGTGACGAACCAAGAAGAGTTTCATACGGTGTGATAAATTTGGTAGATGACGTCGGTCTAATGTTTATAAGAAAGGTGGCAGTGTGTAGTGCTTCGGCCTACAAGGATGGGGGAGAGAAGCTTGAACCAGAAGGGTACATATGACATTGTTGGTGGTGCGAAAAGCTCGTTCAGCCTTGCTGTTTTGCTGAGAGGTGTATGGACAGGAGAAGCGAAGAAGAATATCGTGAGAGGCACAAAAAGTATCTCTTTTCGTAATGTCAAACTCTCGTCCATTGTCGCATTGGAAAGCTAAAATAGATAGATTAAATTGAGTGCGAGCGTAAGCATGGCAGGTGAGAGGTGTTACATAGACATCAGATTTCTTGTGCAGTGGGAAAGTCCAAAAATAATGAGTGAAATCATCGACAATTATAAGATAATAGGCAAATCCAGACATACTTGGAATGGGAGAAGTCCAAAGGTCACATTGTAATAATGCAAAAGGTTTGCTAGTATAAGAGACAGATGGATAAAAGGGTAATCTAACATATCTCCCAAGCTGACAGGCATGACAAAGGGACGACATGACTTTATTGTAGGAGATATGGCGAGAACCTTGAAGGCGCTTAATGGTGTGATGACCGAGATGTCCTAGTTAGTGATGCCAAAGGTTGAGGGTGATGGTGATGACATGTGCTTTGGCGGGTGTGGGATAACATACTGGGTAGAGTGGTCCGGAGCTATTGCATCGAAGAATCTTGATCCTTGTGGGAAGTGCCATCACAGAAGAAAAAACCAAGGGTCAAATTCTATTGAGACAAAATTATCAGTGGTAAGGTTACGAACGGAAAGAAGATTTTTGATGATATGTGGCACGACAAGAACATTGTTAAGATATAAAGGTTTCGAAAGAGAGGGCAGGGTTTGTGTGCTGATGTGAGAGATGGGAAGGGAGGCACCGTTACCAACAATGATGTTGTGAGCAGAGGGGGGTTGGGATGAGGAGACAATACCATGATCGGATGCCATATGGGATGATGCTCCGGAGTCCATGTACCACTCTCGATTGCCAAGAAGCTACATGTTCTGAAGTGCATTCAACAAGGCTGGATCAAGTTGCTGGTTACCTCCTGGATAGCTTGTAGATGGTGACGGCATCATGCCACCATTGTTGGTGTGTTGTTGACCATATGCAATGTATGCCTGGAAAGGAGTAGCACTGGGGTGAGGACCAAGGAAGCCAGTGTTGGGAGCACACTAGCGGGGCTGCCATGGTGTGGAGGGAGTATGCACTAGTAGAAAAAGGGTCATTTGTCCTGGTTCGTAAGGCCCATTTGTCCCGGTTGGGGAACCGGGACTAAAGGGTCGGTACGAACCGAGACAGATGGGGCTCCACGTGGCCGCTGCGGCTTGCCCTGGCAGGGGGGCCTTTTGTCCTGGTTGGTAGCACCAACCGGGACCAATAAGCTACCACGCGTCAACATTTCAGGGGCTATGGTTTTTGTTTTTTTCTGAAGGGGGGTTGGGGGGTTTTGTATGGTTAATTTTGGGGTGTTTCATATATTGCGTTAGGTAGCTAATTAATTAATAGAGAGAAGTGCCATCACAGGAAAAAAAACCAAGGGTCAAATTCTATTGAAACAAAATTATCAGTAGTAAGTTTGCGAATAGAAAGAAGATTTTTGATGATATGTGGCACGACAAGAACATTATTAAGATATAAAGGTTTCGAAAGAGAGGGCAGGGTGTCTGTGCTGATGTGAGAGATGGGAAGGGAGGCACCATTACCAACAGTGATGGTGTGAGAAGAGGAGGGTTGGGAGGAGGAGAGAATACCATGATCAGATGCCATATGGGATGATGCTCCAGAGTCCATGTACCACTCTTGATTGCCAAGAAGCTACATGTTCTGAAGTGCGTTCAACAAGGTTGGATCAAGTTGCTAGTGACCTCCTGGATAGCTTGTAGATGGTGACGGCATCATGCCACCATTGTTGGTGTGTTGTTGACCATATGCAATGTATGCCTGGAAAGGAGTAGCACTTGGGTGAGGACCAAGGAAGCCAGTGTTGGGAGGACACCAGCGGGGCTGCCACGGTGTGGAGGGAGTACGCTACTGTTATTGAGCATGAGTCGGGAGGCCGGTCCATGGGTTGAACATCCAGGGATTGTCACGGCCTCGTCCGCGGACGCCTCCATGTCCACGGATTTCACCGTTTCCACTGCCATGCCAGGGTTGCGGTAGGGCATGGTGGAGTGTGAGGCGGCATTGTATGAGTCACTGCCGTTTTAGCCAGTGCTGCGGCCAGAAGAAGGTGCACGCTCCCTGCCAGCATGTGAGAGCATGCTATTGCCGCTTGCCCATAGTGCGGTTGTCCCAACATTCTTGGCGTCCATATTTTTCTGCGTCTCCTTGAGGACGAGAGTGGAACGTGTCTGCAGGAAGGATGGGAACGGCACCTGGAACAGTAGAAAAGACCGAAGATGGATGAATTGTTCGTTGAGGCCACGAAGCACCATGAGGACGAGCGTCTCATCGGATATAGGTTGGCCGACATCGCTGAGAGTATCGGCAAGAGACTTGAGTTTGGCGCAGTTGTCATGGACAGACATGTCCCCTTGTGGAGTGTTGCGGAACTCAGCATCGAGGGCTAACGTTCAGCTTTTCTTATTGTCGTTGAAGAGGTTGGCATTGGAGTCCCAGACTTGCCGTGTTGTGGAGCCGGGATCCATGATGATGCCTAAGATCTTGATGGAGATTGAGCCGTAGATCCAGGAGAGCACCATGTAGTCATCGCATCCCCAATCCGAGGTAGGCGACGTGTCGGAGGGGGTGGCGTCGGTGGCGCCGCCGACATGCCTGGAGAGGCAGTAGCGCCCGAGGGCCGCGAGAAAAAGCTCCTGCCACTTGGCGTAGTTGGAGTCCTAAAGATCAAGAGTGACGGGAACATATGTCTTGATTGAAGCAGCATAGGAGGACAGTGCAGGAATAGGTGCAGGGGTGTATGCGAGAACTATCTTGCTGCACTTCTTGCTAGGACGCTGGAGTTCTTCCCCGCGAGTTTTGATGATGGACTCGCATTGCTTGAGCTCCTCTTCGAGCTTCTTTAGGTCGTCATCATTCATGGTAGCTGATACGTCTCCAAAGTATCTATAATTTTTGATTGTTCCATGCTGTTATATTATCTGTTTTGGATGTTTAATGGGCTTTAATTTACCTTTTTATAATATTTTTGGGACTAACCTACTAACCAAAGGCCCAGTGCAAATTGCTGTTTTTTTGCCTATTTTAGTGTTTCGCAGAAAAGGAATATCAAACGGAATCCAAACGGAATGAAACCTCCGGGAGAGTTATTTTTGGAACAAACGTGATCCAGGAGACTTGGAGTGGACGTCAAGAAAGAAGCGAGGAGGCCACGAGGCAGGGAGGCGCACCCAGGGGGTAGGCGCGCCCCCACCCTCATGGGCCCCTCGCAGCTCCACCGACGTACTTCTTCCTCCTATATATAACCATATACCCCGAAAACATCCAAGAGCACCACGAAACCCTATTTCCACCACCGCAACCTTCTGTACCCGTGAGATCCCATCTTCGGGCCTTTTCCGGCGCTCTGCCGGAGGGGGAATCGATCACGGAGGGCTTCTACATCAACACCATAGCCGCGATTAGGTTTGGAGATCGAGTGTTGATAGGAGAGGAACGATGTGGCCTGATAACATGTAAATTGTAATACACCGAGCGGCTCAATGCGAGCCACAATACAACCTCCTCGCATATATATGCAACCAGAAATTACAGAGTTTGTGTACAATAAGAATAGACCAACAGAGATGGAAACTATCTATTTGGTAGCTGCTTGACATGTAATCCATGTTGTTCATCACGATGCGGCTCCATCGGATGGCTGACTCTAACACATACCAGGGGTCGTAGGATTACAGATCCTAATCGGTTCCGTCAGGTAGATAGAGTGCTCCACTGCTCCAATATATTTGTCTAGTACAACAAATCTTCTGAAGTCTTCCACATCAATGCCAGGGGCTACACAATGTGTCCTTGGAGGCAACGGACCTAGGGGTCCTCTGTCCGTCCTACCAAGCCGGGAATCGCGTGGTGGAAGGCAACTGGGCTAGGACACCGTGTAGGATCGAAAGTATGTCTAGAGGGGGGTGATTAGACTACTTGACCAAATAAAACCCAAAATTTTCCCAATTTTAGTTGTACATAGATTTTAACAATTATGACAAGTCAAGCAACACCCCACACATGCAAGTCTAAGAGTGTTGCAGCGGAAAGTAAGACATAGCACATGTAAGTAAAGAGAAGGGTTTGGAGAAGGCAAACGCAATGGGGACACGAAGATTTATGGCGTGGTTCCGATAGGTGGTGATATCATACATCCACGTTGATGGAGAATTCAACCCATGAAGGGTAATGGCTGCGTGAGTCGACGGAGGCTCCACCCATGAAGGGTCCATGAAGAAGCAACCTTGACTATCCCACCATGGCCATCGTCCACGAAGGACTTGCCTCACTCGGGTAGATCTTCACGAAGTAGGCGATCTCCCTTCCCTTTCAAACTTCTTGGTTCAACTCCACATCATGTTGGAGGCTCCCAAGCGACACCTAACCATATAGGAGACACCACTCTCCAAAAGGTAATAGATGGTGTGTTGATGATGAACTCCTTGCTCTTGTGCTTCAAATGATAGTCTCCCCAACACTCAACTCTCTCTCGGTTTGAGTGGAAAACAACTTAGGAAAGGCTACAAATCAAGGTTCAAATGTTAGGAATGGAATCTCTTGATCTCAACACATGAGTAGGTGGTTCTCTCTCAGATAATGAATGGTGGAAGTGTAGGCACGTTCTGATGGCTCTCTCCTCTGAGGAAGAAGGGGTGGAGGGTGATGACCCACAAGTATAGGGGATCTATCGTAGTCCTTTCGATAAGTAAGAGTGTCGAACCCAACGAGGAGCAGAAGGAAATGATAAGCAGTTTTCAGCAAGGTATTCTCTGCAAGCACTGAAATAATAGGTAACAGATAGTTTTGTGATAGGATAATTTGTAACGAGAGCAAGTAATAAAAGTAAATAAGGTGCAGCAAGATGGCCCAATCCTTTTTTTAGCAAAGGACAAGCCTGGACAAACTCTTATATGATGTAAAGCGCTCCCGAGGACACATGGGAATATCGTCAAGCTAGTTTTCATCGCTTCATATGATTCACGTTCGGTACTTTGATAATTTGGTATGTGGGTGGACCGGTGCTTGGGTACTGTCCTTACTTGGACAAGCATCCCACTTATGATTAACCTCTATTGCAAGCATCCGCAACTACAACAAAAGTATTAAGTTAAACCTAACCATAGCATGAAACATATGGATCCAAATCAGCCCCTTACGAAGCAACGCATAAACTAGGGTTTAAGCTTCTGTCACTCTAGCAACCCATCATCTACTTATTACTTCCCAATGCCTTCCTCTAGGCCCAAATAATGGTGAAGTGTCATGTAGTCGACGTTCACATAACACCAATAGAGGAGAGACAACATACATCTCATCAAAATATTGAACGAATACCAAATTCACATGAGTACTAATAGCAAGACTTCTCCCATGTCCTCAGGAACAAACGTAACTACTCACAAAGCATATTCATGTTCATAATCAGAGGGGTATTTGTCACACCCCTAGTTCTGGTATGATCTAGGCTAGCCCTTCATGTGTGCATCATGTTTAAATTCCATTTAAATTTGAAATGAGGATTTGTGAAACCCTCAGAATCATCTCTGGAAATGACCAAAAAAGAAGTGCTCCAAAAGGCTCCAAGAAAATGTTCATGTTGCTCTCTGAAAATATTGGACAGAGATAAAAATCAAACCAATATTATTAGGAGCTCATAGATAATTATTTTGGGCATTTGGATTTAATGAATAATTATTTGCTTTGGATATATATTTGTTATATATCTAATATATGTCCAAAAATTATGTTAGTTGTTGAGGAGCTCTGGAATAGTACCACTAGCTCCTGCAAAAATTGGCATAAGTAAATAAAATGATTTAGTATTTTATTAAATCAAAACAAATGTCAAAAAAATAGAAAACAGAAACAAAAATAGAAAAAGCTTACCTGGCGCTTACCTGCAGCCCCTGTGCAGCCTGACCTGGCCCAGCGGCCCAGCAGGCCGGCCCAGCCCAACTGCCAGGAGCTTCTTCAAGATCCTGCCAGTAGGAGCAGCTGCGTGGCCGCATCGCAGCCAGCCGTGGCCATGTCTTCCGCCACCTCCTGCTTCTCCCTCTCGTCGCCTGGATCGCCCGCGCGTCGCCACGCACCCCCCAAGCCTCTCTCGCTCTCTCCCGTGCCATTCTCTCCTCCCCCTCGCTCCCTCTCTCGCGGCCAAAATTGCCGTCGCCGCCGTCCACAGCCACCGTGGCCTCGGCCACTTCCGCACCTCCCCGACACGCTTCCCAGCTCCGCCGCGACCCCCTCTCCCTCCTCACCAAGCAAAGCAACCCGGGCGAGCTCCGCTTCATCCTCGGCGCCGTCGCCTTCATCTCCGGCCGCCGGAGATCGTCCTCACCGCCCCGCCGACTCCAGCCTTCCCCGAGCTCCCCGACGACGCCCGCCGGTCCCCTGTGAGCCCCGCCGTCGTTCCCCCTACTCCCCTGCCCTTCTGCGCCCTCTAGCCCCTCTGCCGCACGCCACCGAACTCCGGCCGCCGCCGCGAGCCTCGCTCCGGCGAGCTCCGCCGCCCCCGCAACCTCCCGTCGCCTCCGTCGGATGCGCATGAGTGCCAGGAACCAACAGAGCCCCTCCGCGCGGCGTTTGGTCGCCGGAGGGCGAAACCCGAGCCGTTCTGCCGTCGTTGACCTCGCCGGCGGCTGAACTCCGGCCGTATTGACGTGGCAGCGTCATTAGCGGCTAATGGCGCCGCTAATTAACCCTTTCAGTGACACCGACAGCTGGGCCCTGCGCCTAATTAACTTTGGTTTATTTTTTGTTTAAATTAGCTTATAATCCAGCGGGACCCACGCGTCAAGGTTGACTTGCTGATGTGTCCGTTGACCTGACCCCACCTGTCGGTGACCCAGACAGCACCGTGTGACTGACCAGTGGACCCCACTGGTCAGGTTTGACCTGGTCAGCCACAGTTGACTTGCTGACGCAGGCATGACGCAATGCTGAAGCAATATTACATTTTTCTGGTTTAAAATTAATCAGGAAATTCCAGAAAATGATTCAAACTTCAAAAAATCATAGAAATTCAACCGTAGCTCAGATTGAAATAATTTATATATGAAAAATTATCAGAAAAATACAATCTTTCCATCTGTACCAGTTTCATGCAAGACAAAACAACTTATACCTGCTGTATAGGTGAAAACATATAAATGGCATATATAAGAGCTTAATTTGGAGTTGCATTTGAACCCTTGGTTCAAATGGACCTCAACCAAATGAATGCTAGTTGCATTAGCTCAAACAACATCACATCTTCATGCCATGCTCATGCATCATATTGTTGCATATGGTTGTGTATTGATTTCCGACATCGTTCCTTCTCGATAGGTCCTGCTCCGGAGACAGTTCCAGAGTACCTGTCTGAGGAGCAGTGCCTTCCTTGTTGATCTACCAGGCAAGCAAACCCCCTTGTTCATTCTGATATGATCCCACTCTCTCGCTCCTGCTCTCTTTTATTGCATTAGGACAACATTGAATCAACTGCTACTTTATGCTGCGGTAGTTGAACCCATTCCTTTGCATGACCTGTCATTGCCACAGTAAATAGTTGAAACCCACTAGCATGTGTAGGAGTTGATTGAGCCATGTTGTGTTCCTACCATGCCATGCCTGCTATTGCTTAGAGTTGTGTCAGGTCTGATTCATTGGGAATGAATTGGAGTGTTACGATATGTTCTAGTGCTGAGAGTTAAGTGTGTGAACACGATTTGGTAAAGGTAGCGGTGAGAGTCCATGTAGGAGTACATGGTGGGTTGTCTCACTGGAACCGTCCTTAAGCACTGAGTTCTGTGTATGTTTTCCAATGACTAGATACTACCACACATTGGGTTCCGGTAACTCGACCCCTCTTGACTTATTAACCGACTTGGTCTCTGTCAAGGAGTTACAAATAGTTTCTAGTGTTTGTAGGTAGTGTTAGTAGTCTACCAAGTGGCACCCGGCCAGGTGGGCTTGGGACAGACTAGGCACAAGTGGCACGGTGTACCAAGCGTACATCCATCCGGCGAGGTGGGCTTGGGAACCCTGCACACATCGTTTGGGGCCGTGAGCGACACCCCGGTCGGATCTCCTTGCGGATGGAACCTGAATAGGCGATAAACCTGGATTAGAGTCGTGTGTGGTTAGTCAGGTTGTGGCCGTCACCCTCGCCAGGCTTCCGCTTGAAGGTTGCCGAGGTACATGACGATAAGTGGTGAGAGCGTGTGTGAAGAAGTACACCCCTGCAGGGTTATCATGATCTATTCGAATAGCCGTGTCCTCGGTTATGGACTTTTTGGATGCTTACGTGGTACATAGACAACTTAAAGTGGATACTCTAAAATACTCAAGACAAGTGTGAGTGCTATGGATGGCCTTCTCGTAGTGAGACGGGGATGAATCCGTAGTAGTGTATTGATGTGGTGATTAGTGGACTCCTGTGCGCTGCCTCACCTCAAAGAAGTTGCTCGTAGTCGTAGAACAGGATAGCCACTGAGTCAAAGCTGGCTTGCTGCAACTAAACCCCACATTACCTTCTTGATACAAATGCATGTATGTTAGGATATGATGTAAGTCTTGCTGAGTACCTTTGTACTCACGTTACTTTATTTATGTTTTTGTAGCGGAGACTTCGGTCTTGCTAGTAGTTCTGCTTGGACTTCGATGCGTAGCTTGTTACCTCAGCTACGATCTTGATCGGATGTTGTAGATAGTCAGGCTCTTCAGCCTTTTTCATTTGTAGTTGTCTGTACTCAGACATGTAATGCTTCCGCTTGTTGCTTGTATGCTCTGAATGATGGGTCAGGTGACCCTTGTTTGTATTTAATGCTATATGGCCCTTCTGGGCCTTTATATATATGAGTTTGCGTTATGTTGTGATGCCATGTTGTACAACACATACTTGCATGTTATGCGTACGTGTGACGTGTATTGCTATGTGTGGGATCTGACTACCTAGTTGTCTATCCTTGGTAGCCTCTCTTATGGGGAAATGTAGTCTAGTGCTTCCATCGAGCCAGGGTAGTGTGCTACAGCCGGTTTACCAGAGTCCTGCTAGCCCAGCACTACAACTCCGGAACACTTAGACTGGCCGGCATGTGATTCACTTCGTTCCTGTGTCTGTCCCTTCGGGGAAATGTCACACGGTGACATCCGGAGTCCTGCCTAGCCTGCTACAGCCCGGGTTCCCGGAGTCCTGTTAGCCCAGTTGCTACAGCCCGGATTCACACGCTGCTGGCCGACATGCTCGATGTTGTTTCATGTATGCCTGTCCCCGTAAGTTAGTGCCACTTTGGGTTCACGACTAGTCATGTCGGCCCGGGTTCTCTGTCATATGGATGCTAGCGACACTATCATATACGTGAGCCAAAAGGCGCAAACAGTCCCGGGCAATGGTAAGGCAACACCCGTGGGAATACCGTGTGTGAGGCCGCAAAGTGATATGAGGTGTTACATGCTAGATCGGTGTGACTTAGAATCAGGGTCCCGATAGTATTAATATGCATATAGGATCTGAACATATGATCTTCCACCAAATAAACCAACTAGCATCAACTACAAAGATTAATTAACACTACTAGCAACCCACAGGTACCAATCCCAGAATTGGATACAAGAGATGAACTAGGGTTTTGAGAGGAGATGGTGCTGGTGAAGATGTTGATGGACATTGCCCTCTCCCGATGAGAGGAGCGTTGGTGATGACGATGGTGATGATTTCCCCCTCCCGGAGGGAACTTTCCCCGGCAGAACAGCTCCGCCAGAGCCCTAGATTGGTTCCGCCAAGGTTCCGCCTCGTGGAGGCGGAGTCTCATCCAGAAAGATGGCTTATGATTTTTTCTCATCGAAAGACTCCATATAGCAGAAGATGGCCATCGGAGCGCCCCCAGGGGGCCCACGAGGTAGGGGGCGCGCCCCCCACCCTCGTGGGCAGGGTGTGGCCCCCCTGGTGAACTTCTTGCGCTCAATATTTTTCATATATTCTGAAAACGTCTTCCGTGAAGTTTCAGGACTTTTGAGTTGTGCAGAATAGGTCTCTAATATTTGCTCCTTTTCCAGCCCAGAATCCCAGCTACCGGCATTCTCCCTCTTTATGTAAACCTTGTCAAATAGGAGAGAATAGGCATAAGTATTGCGACATAATGTGTAATAACAACCCATAATGCAATAAATATCGATATAAAAGCATGATGCAAAATGGACGTATCAACTCCCCCAAGATTAGACCTCGCTTGTCCTCAAGAGAAAGCCGAAATCGAAAAATATGTCCACATGTTTAGAGATAGAGGTGTCGATAAAAATAAAATACGGACATGAGGGCATCATGATCATTCTTAGAACAACAACTTATATAATTCTTGTCATATGATCTCTTATGCTAGAGTAACAATTCAATCACAATTTCAAGTATGAATCATAAACTTCATTGAAAACTAACAAACTATAATCTCAATCATTGATGCAATTGCAATTTGTCATAACATAGGAAAGAGTCAATATAAGAGCTTTTCAGCAAGTCCACATACTCAACTATCATTTAGTCTTTCACAATTTCTAACACTCACGCAATACTTATGGGTATGGAGTTTTAGTCGGACACAAAGAAAGATAGGGGCTTATAGTTTTGCCTCCCAACATTTTACCTCAAGGGTAATGTCAACAATAATAGTTCATGAAAACTCACATCCAATTAGCCATATATACCAGGATCTTTCCAACATGTTGTGCTTGCCAAAAGATAAAATGTAAAAAGGAAGGGTGACGATCACCATGACTCTGATGTAAGGTAGGAGATAAAGGTAAAAGATAGGCCCTTCGCAGAGGGAAGCAGAGGTTGTCATGCGCTTTTATGGTTGGATGCACAAAATCTTAATGCGAAAGAACGTCACTTTATATTGCCACTTGTGATATGGACCTTTATTATGCAGTCTGTCACTTTTATTTCTTCCATATCACATGATCGTATAAAGCTTATTTCCTCCACACCAATCAATCATACATATTTAGAGAGCAATTTTTATTGCTTGCACCGATGACAACTTACTTGAAGGATCTTACTCAATCCATAGGTAGGTATGGTGGACTCTCATGGCAAAACCGGTTTAAGGGTGTTTGGAAGCACAAGTAGTATCTCTACTTGGTGCAAAGGATTTGGCTAGCATGAGGGAAATGACAAGCTCATTCATGTTGGATGATCCAAGACAATATAATTTATCTCAAATGTAAGAAAACAATGTCAGTTCCTTGTCCAATATTAGTAGTATCTCTTCCTTGTCCAATGTCAGTTCTTTAGCATGTCATATTTTAATGAGTGCTCACAATCATAAAAGATGTCCAAGATAGTATATTTATATGTGAAGACCTCTCTTTCTTTATTGCTTCCTATTAATTGCAACGATGACCATAACTATGTTTGTCAACTCTCAACAACTTTTATTCATCATACTTTTTCTATGTGAGCTCATTACCCTCCATAAGATCCATATGATCTCTTTGTTTCTTTTTATTTCTTTCTCTTTTCTTTTATTCACTTAAGATCATGGCAAAATAATCAAGCCCTTGACTCAACACTAATCTTTATTATATAGCTCACGGACTTGATTACATAGAAGGATCATAAAGCAAAACTCACAAGTAAATCATACTAAGAACTTTTATTCTACTAGATCAAAATATTATCAAAAGGATCGAACTAAGAAAAGTCATAAAGATAAAAGTGATGGTGATACGATACCGGGGCACTCCCCCAAGCTTGGCAGTTGCCAAGGGGAGTGCCCATGCCCATGTGGTTATGTCTCCTTTTTCGGGGATGGTGATGTGATATTCTTGGCGATGATGCCCCTCACGATACGATTCTCCTCCTCGAGCTTATTGACTTGCTGCTTGAGGTCCATTATTTCCTTTCGAAGTTTTCCTGTAACAGCCAATGCTCCCTGCACCCAAGGGTGCTGCATAGCGGCGGGAGAACCAGTGACACTCTTTTTCATATTCTCATAAGAAAGATATCTAACATTGGAAGGGATAACTGAGTTTGGAATAGTCGAGCTCTGCAGTTCCCCCATTGTGAATCCAGCTCGGAAGTGGGAAGTAACTTCTTGATCCTCCTCCATGGCATCTATCCTCTTCAAATCAGCCTCCATATCTTCCTCCGTTGCTGGCCCAAAGTGGTCAACATTGTTCTTTGTCATTGATCCCGGTGCCGGATGAGACACCCGGCTCTCCCCGACTGACTCTTGCGAAGACATCTTGCTCTAATCTGGAGCAGCAACAGCTCGAAACACAAGCAGAGGCTAATTGCGTGATACGGGAGTCAAAACCTCCGGGAGATTATATAATGAATTTTTACCAACCAAAATACGTAACATGTAAGAAAACGGAGTACGAAGGGCACACGAGGTGCCCACGAGGTAGGGGGGCGCGCCCCGGGGGTAGGGCACGCCCTCCACCCTCGTGTCCTTCCCGGACTGCCTCTTATTTTTATATTTTTCTAAATATTCCAAATTGGAAGAAAATTGCCCTTAGAACTGTTTTGGAGTCGGTTTACTTACCGTACCACATACCTATTCCTTTTCGGAGTCTGAAACGTTCCGGAAAGTGTCCCTTATATATTCCTCCGGGGTTACGGTTTCAATAACATTGGTTTCAACATTTATAGGATTACCTGAGATATAATGTTTAATTCTTTGACCGTTCACCACCTTCGGATTTGTGCCATCGAAGTTGTTGATTTTTATGGCACCGGAACGATAGACCTCTTCGATAACGTAAGGACCTTCCCATTTAGAGAGAAGTTTTCCTGCAAAAAATCTTAAACGAGAGTTGTATAGCAATACATAGTCACCTACATTAAACTCACGCTTTTGTATCCTTTTGTCATGCCATCTTTTAACTTTTTCTTTAAACAACTTGGCATTTTCATAGGCTTGGGTTCTCCATTCATCAAGTGAGCTAATATCAAATAACCTCTTCTCACCCGCAAGTTTGAAATCATAATTAAGCTCTTTAATAGCCCAATGAGCCTTATGTTCTAGTTCGAGAGGTAAGTGACATGCTTTTCCATAGACCATTTTATACGGAGACATACCGATAGGATTTTTATATGCAGTTCTATAGGACCATAATGCATCACCAAGTTTCTTGGACCAATTCTTTCTAGATCTATTAACAGTCTTTTGCAAAATTATTTTGAGTTCTCTGTTGCTCAATTCTACTTGACCACTAGACTGTGGGTGATAAGGAGATGCAATTCTATGATTAACATCATATTTAGCAAGCATTTTACGAAAAGCACCATGAATAAAATGTGAACCACCATCAGTCATTAAATATCTAGGGACTCCAAACCTTGGAAAAATAACTTCTTTAAGCATTTTAATAGAAGTGTTATGATCAGCACTACTAGTTGGAATAGCTTCTACCCACTTAGTAACGTAATCAACAACAACTAAAATATGTGTATATCCATTAGAGACAGGAAAAGGTCCCATATAATCAAAGCCCCAAACATCAAATGGTTCAATAACAAGTGAATAATTCATAGGCATTTCTTGACGTCTACTAATATTACCAATTCTTTGACATTCATCACAAGACAAGACAAACTTACGGGCATCCTTAAAGAGAGTAGGCCAATAAAAACCGGATTGTAATACCTTATGTGTAGTTCTATCTCCAGTGTGGTGTCCTCCATAAGCCTCGGAATGACACTTGCGTAGGAGCTGTTCCTGTTCATGCTTAGGTACACAACGTCTAATAACACCATCTACCACTTCTTTATAAAGGTGCGGGTCATCCCAAATGTAATGTCTCAAATCATAGAAGTGTCAGGACCCCGATTCCAAGTCACATCGATCTAGCCGGTAACACCTCATATCACATTGCGGCCTCACGCGCGGTATCCCCACGGGTGTCGCCTTACCATGGCCCGGGACCGTTTGCGCCTTTTGGCTCACGTATATGATAGTGTCGCTAGCATCCATATGACAGAGAACCCGGGCCGACATGGCTAGTCGTGAACCCAAAGCGGCACAGACCTATGGGGACAGGCATACATGAATCACATCGAGCATGTCGGTCATCAGCGAGTGAATCCGGGCTGTAGCACTGGGCTAACAGGACTCTGGGGAACCCGGGCTATAGCAGGCTAGGCAGGACTCCGAAGGTCACCGCATGACATTTCCCCGAAGGGACAGACATAGGAACGAAATGAAACACATGTCGGCTAGTCAAGTGTCATGAGTAGTAGTGCTGGGCTAGCAGGACTCCGGTGAACCAGGCTGTAGCGGACTACTATGGCTCAAGGAGCACTGGACTACATTTCCCCATAAGAGAGGCTGCCAAGGATAAACAACTAGATTGTCGGATCCCACACATACCAAGCATTTCAATCATACACACAATATGCTCGATATGTGTAAATACAACATGGCATCACAACATAACTCTACGACTCAAGTATTTATTCATTAGGCTCCGAGGAGCGAGATAATACAAACATGGGTCTCATGACTCAACAATCATAGCATACAAATCAAGCACATGCGGAAGCTTAACATGTCTGAGTACAGACATCTACAAATGAAAAAGGCTAAGAAGCCTGTCTATCTACCAGATCCTTCCGAGGGCACAAGATCGTAGCTGAGGTATCAAGCAAAATGTCGAAGTCCACACGGAACTACTAGCGAGATTGAAGTCTCTCTGCATAAACATAAATTAAGCAAATATGAGTACAAATGTACTCAGCAAGACTTACATCAGAACTAACTACATATGCATCGGTATCAACAAGGGGGGGTGGAGTTTAACTGCACCAAGCCAGCTTTGACTCAGTGGCTAACCTGAACTACGACTGCAAGCAACTCTTTTGAGGTGGGGCACACGTGTCCACCTATTCACCATATCAATACACCACTATGGATCCGCTCCCGTCTCCCTACGAGAAGGCCATCCATAGCACTCACGCTTATCTTGCGAGTTTTAGAGTATCCACTTTCACTTGTCTATGAACTATGTAAGGGGTCCAAGTTTCCATATCCGACGAATCCGGCTATTTGAATAGATAATGATAACCCTGCAGGGGTGTACTTCTTCACACACGCTCCCACCACTTACCGTTGTTTACACGACATGTACATGGCAACCTTCAAGCGGAAGCCCAATGAGGGTGTCGGCCACGGCCTACCTAAACACTCAAGTCTCTAGTCCAGGTTTATCGCCTATCCAGGTTCCATCCGCAGGGAGTCCGGCCGAGGTTTCCACATACGGCCCCGAACAATGTGAACAGGGTTCCCGAGACACCAAACGGGCGCCCGGTACACCGTGCCACGGTGTATCTACCGCATCATAGCCCACCCCTAGGGTCAGTGCTACGCACGGACGCCAACACATAACCTACAAACACCAGAAACTAGTTGCAACTCCTGGACAGAGTACAAGGGTGATTAAGAAGCCGAGAGGGTCAATTAAGGATCCCAATGAGTGGTAGTAGTTGTTCAAGGATCACAGACACAGAACTTAGTTCCTAAGAACGGTTTCAATGAGACAACCCACCATGTACTCCTACATGGCCTCTCACCGCTACCTTTACCAAATCGTGTTCACACACTTAGCTCACACACAGCAGGACATGTTCATCACCATTCCAATTCATTCCCGATGAATCAGACCCGACACAACTCTATGCTATAGCAGGCATGACAAACAAGCATGAATGAGTAGGCACATCAGGGCTCAAACAACTCCTACTCATGCTAGTGGGTTTCATCTATTTACTGTGGCAATGACAGGTCATGCAGAGGAAAGGGGTTCAATTACCACAGCATGTAATAGTTGAATCGTTGTTGTCCTAATGCAGTAAAAGAGAGTAGGAGCGAGAGAGTGGGATTGTGTCGGAATGAACAAGGGGGTTTTGCTTGCCTGAAGATAGTATAACTCTTCATCGGTGTCATTGATCACATCATCAAAGTAACGTCTACTGAGAGGGGACAATCACCGGCAAACACAAAAGAACCAACACTCACTGCAATGCACAATCAAATGAATGCCTTGTCATGTTAAGGAACTAAATTTACCTAATGCAGCAGTAAGCCAAGTTAATTGAAGTGGAATTCAAACAGGGTTAAACTCCAACTCCAAATGCTAGTTCATAAATTGCCCTAATCATGATTTATCCTATTCAGTTAGGTTAACTTGTTCAATCATGCATGAAAGTGCAATAAACAGATTCTTCATATTTTTCTGATCATTTTTCATATATAATTTATTTCATTCTGAGCTATGGTTGAATTTCTATGATTTTTGGAAGTTTAAAACAATTTCTAGAATTTCCTGAATAAACTTAAATCCAGAAAATGCTTTACCGCGTCAGTATGACATAGGTGTGACGTCAGCAGGTCAACTGGGTTGGCCAGGTCAAACCTGACCAGTGGGACCCACTGGTCAGTGACTGAGTCCACTAACTGAGTTAGTTAGTGTTAAACTAACCCTAACCAGGCTGTTAGCAGGGCGGGGCCCACATGTCAGTGACTTGTTTAGTTGTCTAAATTAGTTAGTTCTAATTAATCTAGAGTTAACTAATCAGGGGCTTGGGCCCACACGTCAGGACGCAGGGGAGGTCAAACAGGGGTCAAACCCTGCCAACGTTGAGTCGCCGGCGAGGCCGAGACAGCGGAGGGGCTCGGATTTTGCCCTCTAGCGACCAAATTAGCGGCCGAGGCCACCGGTGCGAAGCCCAGGCTCTTGCGCATCCAATGGAACACGCAGGAGCCTGTGGGATGGCCAGAGGCGACGACGGCGTCAAGGTCAGCGGCAGCCGGAGCACGGGCTCGACCGGCGCGACGCTACGGCGTACGGGAGAGAGAGATGAGCAGTGATATGGCTTCCTGGGAGCGCGCTGAGCACGATGGAACGCACATCCGCGAGCTGTAGCGACTATGGCCACGGCGACGCCATGGCCGGCGGGGGGAAGCTCTCGGGCGCGGTGGCTAGGCTAGCTAGGGGAGGCAAACGAGCTTGGGAAGAGAGGGGAAAACGGCGAGGCTCACTAGGAGGTCGAAGCGCAGCTTAGTGGGCTCGGGGTCGACCTGGAAGCGGCAAATTTGTTGATGGCGTTCGGCGGCCGTGCTCGGGGAAGACGACTCGTGGCGGCGATGTGGGGCTCCCGCGCTGGCGTGGCTTAGGGTGGAAGAAGGAGGGGTTCGAGGCGGAGCCTCTGAGCGTGTTGGCGAGGCGAGGCAGTGGCTGTGGCCACGACAACAGCGAGCGGTGGCGACGACGGCGCTCGGCGCAGGTGAGAGAGAGAAGCAAAGGAGAGGAGGGCCACGGGGAAGAGTGAGAGGGTCAGGGCTTGCGTGGCGTCTCCATAGAAGGCCAGGGCGTCGACGGGGAGCGGCAAGCAGGAGCTGGCGAGGCACGTGGCCAGCGCGCGGCGAGCGCGCGCTCGTCCTTCTGTCCGGGGAGGAAGACGACAGGGAGGCTGCGGTGGTGGGCTGGGCCAGCCACTTGGCCGCCAGGTAAGCCCAGGTACTATCTCTCTCTCTCTTTTTCTTCTGTTTTGCATTTTCTGTAATTTGTTTTGATTTAGTTTTAGACACTAAATCATTTTTGTTGCTTCTGATAATTCTTGTAGGGACTAGTTGGATTATTCCAAATCCCTTCACCAAATATCAGAATTATTGGACATATATTAATTAATAAATATATATATATCCAATGCAAATAGTTATTGATTTAATTCAAAGGCCCAAAATAAATATCTCTGAGATTCCAAAAATATTGTTTTAAGTTTTACCTCTTCCCAATATTTTCAGAGACTAAGAGGAACATTTTCTTGGACTTCTTTGAAAAGATTTTAATGTTGATTATTTTTGAAGTGATTTATGAGGGTTTCAACTAACCTCAATTCAACTTTCAGAATTTAGACATGATGCATGATGCTCACTCAGGTAATTAGCTACAAGCAAAATCTAGGGTTGTGACAACTCACCCCCACTAAACAAGAATCTCGTCCCGAGATTCAAGACGTGAGGTAAGAAGACAGAGGGAACACCAATAAAGAATCTTCATGATCTTATTGCCCTTCTCGAAGATGTTGATTCATTGCATCATGTCAATCTTGACATCCTCGCTTTTGAGATCTTCATCCACGCGATGACGACGGAAAGAAACTAAACTAGGATTGATCTTCTCGAAGATCGAGCTAAACAATATCAACTCGCGGAATGAGATGTTGAAACATCTCGTGTTGAGACACAAAACACATCGAGAGGGATGGAAGAACAACGACAGGGTTTGATTTGGTGGGCAACAATTCCACGCCTAAATAGATGGTGAGGGGGTTTCAAAGTAGCGAGAAGTATGTTGCCCATAATATCGTAACGAGGCACCTTAGGGAAGGTGACTCGTAGAGCTATTCCCTTAAGTGGCAAAAAGAATTACTTTTGACCCATAGATCATTGAAACTCTTTATACCAGCCTAAGGCAATCACAATCGATCTTTTGAAGGAGTTCAAAAGAATGACATACTCGGACTAGAATGGATGCTGTGGACTACCTTGTTGAAGACAACAGAATGGATGATTTTTTCTTATCACTGGAAATGGATGGGACCCATGACAGGACCACCTTGAGGATGATCCTGGACAACAATTGCTGAGAAGGGCAGTCCATGGGAGATTGACAGAAGGCAAAGCAAGCTGGGAACAAAATGCAAATGTCAGGAATGTTCCAACCATCATGTCTGCCTGAGATTCAGATCTAGTTAGAAACAGGATACTTCAGACTCACATGTCTGAAAAGAAGAGTTTCAACATAAGTCGATGAGATGGCGTTGCGAGATTCTCGAGGAATGAACTAAGATAGCAAGCTCCAAAACATGAGCTGGTTCTGCTACAAACCTATGAACACGCTATCCAAGACGAGCATGACCACATAGTAGTCTTATAATAAAACACTATCGAGTTCAGGTGGGGAACCATCATCAAGGATTTTGAAGTCTTATGCAAGTCCATCGATTAGATCCCAAGCATAGACTCCTTTTCCTTGAACAAGTCAATCAGTGGCTTGGTGTGCTAGGAACACATATTGAGTGGAGGTAATTAATCTACCAAACCATAGAATACTTCGCACGTATGCATGACTGATTTGGGATGATTCCAAGGGAAACAAAACAATCTTTCTCAAACTCACGGCGGCAACTTGCACCAAGTGCACATGAATTTGAGGAAGTCACTTCTTCCATCCAAGCATAAGCTTCATGAACGGAACACGAGGGCATTGCTTACAAAGTTTCCAACACTAGGTTGATGTTCAACATGAATCATGGGGGAGACAAAATGCTGCTGATGGGCTCAACCACAACTCATCAGAATTTCCATATCACTGGACTTCCACCATCATGTGAACACGATGATAGTATTGGTCAGACCAAAGGATGTAATGGTGTATGCTCAAGGGATCAACCACGAGTAAGACAACATTACGAACATCGTTGGTTCTGATTTGACTTGACGATAGCCCATACTCAAGTCAAAGTTTTGACAAGGCAATAGATCCAACATCTGATCACGAGGACCAATCGATGGAGATATCATCTTTCTTCAACTCACACACACACAAAAAGATATCCCTTAACATGAACTAAGTCAGACAAGCTTTTATCTTACAACTCTCCAAGTTGTTGTTTGGCTTAACCAACTAGCTCAGGGATATCCGACACGGATTCTTGGAGAATGGGTGGTTTGGAGGAAAACCAACATGATCACGAACTCAACATAGCGGCCAGGTGACAACCTAGTAATACTTCCGAGAAGATATTCGGAACATCACGAACCACCGATATGTTACTAGGCTCGAGAACAATCTTGCTCTTCAGGGCAAGATGATGTGATCAAGAGGGCGAGGGACTGACACAATCCTAACTCATTGATCGAAGAGTGTACCAGAAATAAGGACTAGGTAGCACGATCAATCTTAGGATGATGATTTAATAACCAGCACACTAAGAATGAGAGTGTTGTCCATTAACTACCATGCAACGGGGTTGCTAGGAGTATTGATTTCACACATCACAGTTCACTTGTCGGCATTCCGGTTACAACAACACGGGACCGAGGAATGAATAATGATAGCGAGAAGTATCACTATGT